>NW_017307478.1:324871-327273 GCF_000935625.1 Nanorana parkeri | reverse complement strand
GGGGTGCGTGTACTGCAGGGTGCGGCGGTAAGGGGTGCATGTAACTCAGGGTGCGCTGGTCAGGGGTGCTTGTAGCGCAGAGTGCGGCGGTCAGGGGTGCATGTAAGACAGGGTGCGGTGTCAGGGGTGCATGTAAGACAGGGTGCGGCGGTAGGGGGGAGCGTGTAGCGCAGAGTGCGGCGGTCAGGGGTGCATGTAAGACAGGGTGCGGCGGTCAGGGGAGCGTGTAGCGCAGAGTGCGCCGGTCAGGGGTGCATGTAGGACAGGGTGCGGCAGTGAGGGGTGCTTGTAACGCAGAATGCGACGGTCAGGGGTGCATGTAAGACAGGGTACGGCGGTCAGAGAGGCATGTAAGACAGGGTGCGGCGGTCAGGGGTGCTTTTAACGCAGAACGCGGCGGTCAGGGGTGCCTGTAACGTAGAGTGCGGTGGTCAGGGGTGCGTGTATTGCAGGGTGCGGCAGTCAGGGGTGCATGTAGCGCAGAGGGCGGCGGTCAGGGGTGCATGTGAGACAGGGTGCGGCGGTCAGGGGTGCTTATAACGCAGAATGCGGCGGTCAGGGGTGCGTGTAATGCAGAGTGCCGGGTCAGGGGTGCGTGTAACTCAGGGTGCGCGGGTCAGGGGTGCTTGTAACGCAAGTTGCGCTAGTCAGGGGTGAATGTAACGCAGGTGGCGGCGGTCAGGGGTGCGTGTAACGCAGAGTGCGGCGGTCAGGGGTGCATGTAAGACAGGGTGTGGTGGTCAGGAGAGCGTGTAGCGCAGAGTGCGGCGGTCAGGGGTGCATGTAAGACAGGGTGCGGCGGTCAGGGGTGCATGTAAGACAGGGTGCAGCGGTCAGTGGTGCTTTTAACGCAGAACGCGGCGGTCAGGGGTGCCTGTAACGTAGAGTGTGGCTGTCAGGGATGCGTGTAACGCAGAGTGCGGCGGTCAGGGGTGCGTGTAACTCAGGGTGTGCTGGTCAGGGGTGCTTGTAACGCAAGTTGCGCTAGTAAGGGGTGAATGTAAAGCAGGGGGCGGTGTTCCGGGTGCATGTAAGACAGGGTGCGGCGGTCAGGGCTGCTTTTAACACAGAACGCGGCGGTCAGGGGTGCCTGTAACGTAGAGTGCGGTTGTCAGGGGTGCGTGTAACGCAGAGTGCGGTGGTCAGGGGTGCATGTAACTCAGGGTGCGCTGGTTCGCCTATGGTTTACACACAACGTGCCTAGATTGCTGAAATCAAGAGTGAACAATAACTGGTCTCCCTCACTGGAATTATGGTGGAGAGTTATGCAGGTCATATATGAACAATATGATCATTTCATATTCTGATTGTCCTGTAATTGATAGTTCTAAATTCATGCTTTAACCAACTATAATCTATACAGGGGTACAGGTACTCCTAGAATGAGATCCTAATAGGTTGGACTTGATGGACTAATGTCTTTATTCAACCTCAAATACTATGTAACTATGTAACCATTAAATCATTGTTTTAATCAAAAATAAATGATCACCTCTTTTCAATGAAAATGGCAATTTGTTTGGTTGAAGCATCCATAAGAATGATCAGTCTTTTCTGGCTTGCTTACACTGTCTTATGGAGAAGTCTCAAATTGGGATTTTCTTTTCTCTGGTGGCAGTTCAAATTTTTTTGTACCAACATTAAATAGTTTTAAGCAGCATTTCCAGTTTCCAAACAACTTAAGTTCCATACACTGCGAGAATGTTGTCCGACTTCTGGTGCCTTGCCCAAAATTCAAGCTGTAGGTGGCCCTGCCAGCCTGACAATTGTCAATTTTTCAATCAACTTTTTTTGAAGGAGCTGGGTGGACAATTCACAACTGCAGTCACTGTTTGAGTATTTTGACAGCGGCGGGCATCAGCTGTCAGAATACAATAGCCTGGAAGAGCAGATCTGGCCTTCCATGCTATTTAGCATGGATGGAGGAATCTGTTATATATGCTCATTTTTCTTTTTGTTCCACCACAGCTTATACGGGGCTGCCTCCCACCCTCTTGTGGAGTACACAGGAGGGTGAAGACAAAATTAATGTTCTGTCAGATGGTAGGATTATGAATTATATGTTTTCATTTAGGGATCAATATCCAGCACTTTTTAGAGGTTAGCATATCCTTGTCTTGCAGGGTTTTACACACAAACAGATACATACAGATATACACACAAGCTTTTGATACTAGTCTGTTGCATCTCCCGAACATAATAATCCCATACCCACATTAAACAATACGCAGGGACCACTCCAACTGTAGCTGGGATAATCACACATATAGACTGGAGCCCTGGGGAAAGGGGGGTGGTGTTATCTCCTGAAATGTGGTTTTAGATCTAGCATAAAGCATACCATTCAAAATCCTACTCTCTATCGGATTATGTTTTTGGTGATCCATCCTCAATAATATATA
>NW_017307478.1:314726-323295 GCF_000935625.1 Nanorana parkeri | reverse complement strand
TATAATATAATATATATAATATAATCCTCAAATGTTTTCCTTCAGGACATAAATAGTTGAGGAGCAGCCTACACACCACATTGATGTTCTATCATCAGGAATCTATATGATTCGAAGATCACTCCTGTCCCACTTATTCCATCTTTTGGCAGAATTAGGTCAATCCCCAAGCACCAGCATGGTCACAAAAAACTAATGGAAGCCAGTCACATGTTCCTCCATACTCAGAAGCACTGGGCATTTTCTTTACCTCTAGTGGCTGAATGGAGAGGCAGGGGACCGAAGGAAAGGTAAGACTGTGTTGCTGTGGAAGGATCATCAATGTGAACCTGTTTATTTGCTCTGCATAGGTAGAGACCACAATTTTTTTTTTCTAAATACTTAAACCATCCAATCTCTAAAGACACAATAAAACATTTTTTAGACTACCATTTCTGAACTTTCCTTTTGAAAGTACCAGTTGCTTGGCTGTTATGCCGATCAGTTGGCTTAAAAACGTTCTGGTCAACTAACCCAGAACAAGTAAAGAGATAAGGAATTCTGGCTTTTCTACAACTTTCATTTGATGCATGCTTGATTTGGGTCATTGTGATAAACAGAAGTCAGACATAGGTAACCCCCTCATGACAAGTATTTGTTAACCTTTCTATTTTACAAATGAAGCACTGCCCTGTAGGAGCGCTGACAAATTATAAGGCAGAGTGTCCAGGTCGCGGGATAACATCACCAAAGCTTTATAAACAATTGTGGCTAATTATATAGCAAATACTGTCTATAACTGAATTCCTCATCAATGTTTCTTTAACTAACAAATAGTGTCCAGAACTGAATTCCTCATCAATGTTCCTTTAACTAGCAAAGAGTGTCCATAAATAAATTCCTCATCAATGTTTCTTTAACTAGCAAATAGTGTTCATAACTAAATTCTAATGAATGTTCCTTTAACTAGCAAATATTGTCCATAAATGTATTCCTCATCGATGTTCCTTTAACTAGCACATATTGTCCATAAATGTATTCCTCATCAATGTTCCTTTAGCTAGCAAATATTGTCCATAAATGTATTCCTCATCGATGTTCCTTTAACTAGAAAATAGTGTCCATAACTGTATTCCTCATCAATGTTTCTTTAACTTGCAAATCGTGTCCATAACTGATTTCCTCTTCAATGTTCCTTTAAGTAGCAAATATTGTCCATAACTGATTTCCTCATCAATGTTCCTTTAAGTAGCAAATATTGTCCATAACTGATTTCCTCATCAATGTTCCTTTTAAGTAGCAAATATTGTCCATAAGTGAATTATTTATCAATGTTCCTTTAACTGTGAACACTTTTAAAAAGTTTTTGTTTTATACATAAATTACATATCTGCTGGAAAGTCGCAACTTGAAACTAATAGTATAAGAATGACAGCATTATACACTGTAATTAAATTAGCTGTCACAGAACTTTTGAAAGAAAGCTAATTAACTGTCTCCCTTACTTGCACTACTTTCTTTCCTAACATAAATTATTTTAAAAGATTGGTTCTTTATCCAGTGTTCATTATCTTTGTGCATGCTATTTGCACAAGTCCACACAAAGATAAATATTTAAAATGCTCTTTTCAAATGAATTCTTCTGAAAAGGTTAATAATGATTTTCACCTCAATTTGGTTTCCTCTTGCAAAAAAAACAAAAAAAACTGACCTTCCTTATCTCGTCATATGAAGACCAAGATCAATGTCTATCACAGCTTGTAAACTGATAAGAAGCCTTGGCTATACTTTGTTGTAAACAAGAATTCAAACAGAATTTGGATTTGTTTGTCCTGTAGGCCCCGTTCACACCTTTCCGTTTTGTCGGGCGTTCAACGCTCTATGAACGCTCTACAAAACTTACAAACATGAAAATCCCATTGTTTTCTATGGGTATGGTTCACACCTTTCCGTATTTCCGCCCGTCTGAGCGCCCTACAAAACGGCTGACGCCCAAACAAGTACATGTACTTCTTTGGGACGTTTTGGAGGGCGTTTTCCATTGGGATACAGCCAAGTAGCCTTCAGAATCGCGCGACAGTCGCGCGTTTTTTTTACTGCGAATCGCGGTAAAAAAAACGCGTGACGGTCGCGCGACAGACGTGCATGCGTAATACGCCTAGGTGTGAACCCAGCCGTAGGGGATTTTACACATGAGGATGCAAGCGTCCCTTTGTTGTATATGTAAAGGGTTACTTGACTTTCACACCACAGAAAAAAAAATATATGAAAAAAAAAATAATAAAAGAGAACTTTCTTCCTGAGCATTTTCCCCCCGTCTGGTAAAATGTTATGTTGCCATGTCAACGCTTGCACATTTTACCTTTCTTATTCCAACTGACTTTCTATTTGTAAAACCCACTTGTTTTCCGAGCTGAGCGGAACACATAAAACAATGACTTTGGCCAGCCTAGCACAGGCGGTCAAACACAACCTAATTTTTGCAAGCGGTGTGACAGATTCAAGCTTTGTTTGCGATAACAGGGTGGTACAGGGGCAGTAAGTGACAGACATCACTGCACCCAAAGTACAAAGCTGCTTGTTGTCACATTGGCAAGGTAATTTCTTTTCTCCAAAGTAAAAAGGAAGAGTCACAGCAGGTTCAGCATGTGGCAATGCTGGCGGGCAGATATGTCATGTCCTGCTATAGTACAAAACAGATCTGCAAGCCAGTCCCCAGGTCCCTTTATAGAAGAGAGTTACTTGACTTCCAGTCTGCAAACCTAAAAAGTTATAATATGGACCCATTCACACTTGAGAGCATAAAAAAGCATTCATTTTTAATATGTGCTTCTAAGTGCTTTTTTATGTGTTTTGTACTGTCTGTATATGTTTTTGTGAAGCAACCTGTAAAAAGCATTTATAGTGCACTTTACATGCTGACCATTCATCTCTTTAGAAAAAACAAGTTACGTTTAATAAAAAAAGTAACGTAAACTAGTATATGACACGCCAAACATTATATAAAGTTTTAGGAGTAGAGAATCATTAGAACTCCTTTCAGGTTTTTTACTGCTATCCACGCTTCTTTTCGTCCTGCTTCCTGTCCTCCTAACAAGAGTTTCCCCAAATAGGAAGTGAGGGAAAATAGGATGTGAGGGTAAATCTTTCCAAGGGAGTCCCAGATATCCCTTTTTACTCTACGCAATCCAAACACAAGCAAAAACATTTTGCCCTGACATACACTTTAAGTGGGATAAACAACCAAAGGCCAATTTAAGTATACCGAGTGTATTTGATTAAAGGTTAAAGCATTTTGTTAATTATTTTATTGTAACCATTGCAATTTACAATATTTACACCAGAGAAAGGGGCCATTAAATATCACCTAAGTTGTGTTACACACAAAATACATACAGGTGAAACTCGAATAATTAGAATATTGTGCAAAGTTCATTTATTTCACTAATGCAACTTAAAAGGTGAAACTAATATATGAGATAGACTCATTACATGAAAAGCAAGATAATTCAAGCCGTGATTTGTCATCATTGTGATGATTATGGCTTACAGCTCATGAAAACCCCAAGAACCCCAAATCCACAACCTCAAAAAAGTAGATTATTACATGCAATCAATAAAACAAGGATTGTACATAGAACAATATCGGACCTCTGAAAAGTACAAGCATGCATATGTACTCAGTACTTGGTTTGGGCCCCTTTTGCAGCACTTACTCCCATTACTTTTGCACAATATTCTAATTATTCGAGTTTCACCTGTATATGAAGGAAGTTTTACCTGCCAAAAGATTTGTATCTCAGCTAATTTATTCCTAAGAATTACACAGTTCAAGGCAAAGCACAGTGCCTTGATAACACAACTCCCTCTGTTACATTAAACAAATCCACTGCTGAAACCACCAGGCTCCCAACATGTTGACTGACAAGTGAAGAGCAGCACACTGTTTAGGAGGTCTTTCCACTCATTTCGCCTACCAGCTTATTTTTTTTAAGCATATTGGTATGCGGCTCATTAGGTTGCTTCTAGTGCTGCCTCTGCCACTCTAGATCTGGGTGCTGCTCGAAGCAGGCTGATACCTAGCCACATTCAGGTACTTAAGCCAGTATAATTAAATTATTATTGTATTAATGGATACAAAGCTGCATTAATGTGTCACTTTTATATCTGCCTGGGACTTGGATATCTGCCTGGAGATCAGCTTTAAAGGGTAATTAAACTTTTGAACAAAGTTTTCTGTACGTTTCCCTAACCGTTTTGCCCGCCAGTCCAGCTGAATCCTGGCTGCCCCAGTAGAAACCTATAGGCTTCTATAAATAGTGGTCTATGGGGTCTTAGGTAACATTACAGCTCAATGTTGCTAGTCCCAGAAGCAAAGTAACTTTTCATCTGAGGAAGGGGTGTGGGGGGTGGAGGTATATCGGCTCAGGTAGGTGCAAAATTTCAAATGTTTCCTTACCCTTTAAAGCCTTAAAGAAGAATCAAGAGGGAATGAAGAGCCCTGAAAACATGAACTTGACTCAAAGGGCTATAGAGCACTCACTTGTCTTAAACTACACTAAAAAATATGGCAATTATATTTTATAACACATTCCACTAAATCATATAGATGAGAAACAAGACATTAAACATTTTGATACAAGCTCTTCATGCTTCCTAGATGCAGTTTAACCACTTCCGGGCCGCAATACGTCTATAGACGGCAGCCCGCAGAAGTGTTTAAAACAAACCACTTTACCGCTTTTAACAGCAGACGATTGCTGTTAATGTACAAGCGATCTGGCGTCTGTGCAGCCATCGGATCGTTTGTACGATGCGGTGCCCTCCCCTCCCCACCGCCCCCCCCGCCGTTGGCTTCCCCAGGCACCACTGTCCCCGAGCGGCACCGGGGAGCGGCTCAGCGGGTCTCCCTGCAATGATCAGAGACAGATTCAGCGGCTTCCAAACACGCGTCGGTGCGCCTAGGAGCGAAAACTACAATTACGCTACTCATGTTACATATCACCGCAAACGTCGGAGTGAGAGCAATAATTCTAGGGCCATCAATCACTGTTATCACTAAACTGATGAGGGGTAAAAGTGTTTAAAATGTTCCCTATGGGAAATTTTGGGTATTGAAGTTTTTTGCAGCTTTACGGGCGAACACAATTTTAAGGCTTGGCATGTTTGGTGTCTATTTACCCAGCGTGACCCGGTCTTTCATATTTTCAAAAAGAAATTGGGTATTATATTATGTTTCTGTGCACTAAATTTTAATTTAGTTAATTTTTTCCTAAAAATACTGGTTTGATAAACATTTGCGCATAAACCATGCAACATAAAAAATTGCAACTAGCATTTTTTTATTCTACAGAGCCTCTGCTTTCAGAACTTAAATCATTGTTTGGGGGTTTGAAGCTGTTTTCTAGCCAAACATTTTTATTTTATCATGTGTGCGCAAATAGTAAGAAAATGCCCCGGACAGCAAGTGGGTAAAGTAAACCACTAATGAGAGAGACATTGGCCATTACTGAGCTCCCCATGTGAAAATGCTAGCTGCCTGTCTATCATGCTATTCCTCTGGCTTCAGTCAAACTCTGTGAGGTCTTTTGATTGGTGGTTGCATGAAAATAAGTCCAGTTCTTAGTAAAAACACATTAATCCATCAGGTCCTATGTTGTATTTGAGCACGTCCAGACCAGATGTTCAATAAGGCAATGCATTCTTGGGTTTAGGGCATCAAGATTTAGGGTCGAAAGCAGCTCAACCTTCATAATTTTCTCACATTTTTCTGTTTGTCTCAAGAGTGAAAAATATAAAGATTTAAAAAAAACTGCACGTTTGTGTTAAATATTTTAATGAGCCTAGCACAATTACTAAATCAGCAATATAAATGCTATACCTTTTGCCACATAAACCAAGAAATATGATTTCCATGGTTTGCCTAACTTAACTGGCTTTACCTATTTTACTTCTAAGGCCATGAATTCCCAGGCTATTTTTTCCTAATGCCACCCAGAGTCCTAGAGCATTTTTTTCTTGGCAATGTCTCCTTTCCGTGCAGTTTACTATATCTTTTAGCTTTTGTATTCTACCCTAGCATATTGTATATAGTTTTTTTTCTGAACAGGTAGGGCTTTAACTTGGTGCAAATGTGGATACATATACTTTTATTTCCATGTATTTCATTAGGAATACATTGTAAACATCAGAAAAAAAATAATTTCCTGTATTTTTCCCCTGTACTTTGCAACCCCCCATATATTTACTGTAAAATACAATCAGCAAAATCTGCTCATTAAAAGAATATCACATTATTGTAACTTTTATGCAACATAACAGGATATTAAAGTTTAATGTGAACTTAGGAGCCTCAAAAAAAAAAGGATTGTGTAAATTGTTAGCAGAACATTAAGATTACATTACGTCAGGTTGATGAGGGCACAAATTAGCATGGTGATGTAGACTTTTTCACAGGTTAGGGGTTGCTGAATATTTGAATGACATTGTGTTAATGTATGTGAGCATTTGATGCTTGCGTAGTAAATTAAAATATCATCCAGATCATCCAACGTCATAGTTGGAACCCGTGGCTTGATCAGGTAACGGAATCTTTTTATTTTATTTTTAGGATATACATCCATTGCTGCAGGGGACAGGGGGCAGAGCTAGAACATCTATGTCCAGGCCTCCTTACTGAGTGGAAGTGTGGGGACATCACTCATGACCTTTTCACAGTGCTCTCCTATGGAGCACTCTATGTAAGCATCTGTAGCCCAGAAGCTGAAATAATCAGCTTAGTGCTGGATGCTGGCTGTCAGAGTGGCGACCCTCAGAAAGTTATTGTCTTCTTACACTTCAAAAGACTGGAAACCCATCTCCTCTACTTTGTTAAAGTTTAAAGTGGCACTAAATTCAGGAGTTAAACCTTAAAATGCATTCAAGTCCCTTAACTATTAACAAATATGTAGGTTATTTGTGTATCAGTCGGCTGTAGATCTCTGAATTCATGCTGACGCTGTTCTTCCTCTGGAGGGTTACTTTTGTTCCCCATGGTCACTGTGTATGTTGTAAAGTAGCCACCACTCCAAACTTGTTCCCGTGATAGACTACAAACTAAATACAAATGAGTAAACTAAATATGAGATTGTTGTCCATCATGGGAGTGAGCTTGGAGTGGTGACTACTTTACAACACACACAGGGGCAGTGGGAACAAAATAAGCCACCCTCCAGAAGGAAGAACAAACACAAGCAAAGTAAGCTCAAATTCAGAGATGCTTTGAGGATCTATAGCTGAGTGGTACACAAATAAGCTACATTTTTGTTAATAGTTAAGGTACTTGAATGCATTTTTAAGATTTAACTCCAGAGTTTAGTGTCCATTTAAGAAAAACTATATCAGATCCAACTTCCATGTCTTATTTAAGAATTAAACTACCTGTGGATCTTGCCAAAAGAGCAAGTTGTTGTGTGCACAGGCTAGGTTTTAGAGGTATGACGTAGGTATACAGGTATATCAGCATTTGAAACAGAACAGTGACCACATAGCAAAGTCCAAAGCAACCTGTTACATCTATTAGATATAATAAAATATTCCTTTCTGATTAATTATAGCCAATATCTAATTGCTAGAAGGGTATATTGTCTGCACCCCATGTTTATGATCTGTATCAATGTGCAGAATAGCTTTAATGACTCTTGTTTCACTTGTTGCTTTGCAGCTGTATGCATTGTAAAGTAATCACAACCACTTAAAAAAAGGTTTATAAAAAAAAAAGGTTTATTCAGAACTTTGAGGGATATCACACATAATTATGATATGATTGATATTCAGTAATTATTAGACTTGTTTTACTACAGATTCATAAAATAATCCCAATAACCTTATTACATAAACACACACAAAAAGTTGTCTTAGTCCATAACTTTTGGACAGACAGAAAACACTAAGCCTTCAAACAACATAAAGCCCTCTAGTTCCAGGGTTTCCCTGCTGAACCTGTAAACAGTGCCGTGTCTAGAATTCAATATAAAAAATGGAATAAAAACTTTCTTCCTCAGTGTTTTTTCCTATCTAACAAAATGTTATGTTGCCATGTCAACCGCTTGTAATTTATACATTTCTTATTCCGACTGACTTTCTATTTGTGCAAGAAGTAAAATTTTCTCTCTTTCTGAGCAGAGCAAAGCAAATAAAACATCGACTTAGTCTTGCATGGAAAGTAAATTAGGTTTTTGGGGGTGGACAGCGACTTCAAGATGAAAGGTTTGTTTTATGTTGTCTTAAAAAATGATGTTGGATCTTCTTTCCCTGGGTGCCTCCTAAATGGAGAAATAGGATGTCGCAGTGTTCTAGTGATGCATTCCCTGATCCAGAAGGCTTCAGCACACATCATTTCCTCCATTGTTCTCTGCTGTCTTCTGTAAATATAATATTGCTGTGACAACCACAAAATAGGATGTGCGGGAAGCTCCGTGAAAATAAAATCTCTTATTAATATTTACAGAGAATGGTTTGTCACAACGTGCTGTGGGTTTTTGGCCTCACTGATGGCTACAGTTAGCTGAATTTGAAAGGAACTGTGATCTTTTTCATGTGTGTATATATA
>NW_017307478.1:310782-314190 GCF_000935625.1 Nanorana parkeri | reverse complement strand
AATAACAGTCATTATGGCAACTAATAGTCATTATTTTTAAATGAATGAAGCTTTTTTTTTCCGTATGAAAGTGAAGAATCGGATCAAGTTTACACCAAGATTTTTTTGCTGAACTAGATAACCTTAGTTTGCAAGAGGCACTTACTCCCTAAGAAGGTCACAAACTGTCAATCTTCATAAGCAATGCTGGAGCCAGAAGCCACCCTAAAGGTTTTCATAGATGTCAGATGGTGATCAAATGTGCACGCACAGTCCAGCCAGCCCCACGCTCAATTTCATGCTTCATATTACAGAGAGACCTATACACTTTTTTTCTCTTTTATTGTTCCTTTTTGGGGTGTTAAATATATCATTGCAAGTATTTTGTTAGGTCTGTTCTATAGTGCAAAAAAAATACAAACATGTTGTTCTTATGAGAAATTCAGAGATGCCCTGTGTCCTGTACTTTCTGCTTTTGTTATCTCAACGAGTCTTACATTTCTGCCAATGCTTTGGAGATAAAGACAGTGAAAGTAGTTGAGTTTAGCTAAAAAACTAAAACTGGGCGTGGCCGATACCGCTCCAAAAATGCTGCATGTTTTCTGCCCACAATATGAAATTAGGAGCTGAGGGGATTTCAGGCAGGTCAGCAGGTATTTTTGTTTTTAGTCCTTAAAAGGATAAAACAGTTAGGTAAATGGGCATATATTGCAAAGATGTATTGCATGTTTTGTCTTTTTGTTTTTTTTAGTTTTGCCTTGACATCCATTTTAATTGAATGCTGATTTAAAAAAAATACATTAATAATACCTTTAACACGTCAATCTTATCCAATTTTCACCCCTGCAGACTTAGGGACGCTGGTAGATTTTTAAGCATCTGACAATTCAGGGTGTGTCAAATGTGGATTTTCCACCAATGTGCTAAATCACTAGTGTGTGCCTTAAGAGCAGCAAAGACAAACTAGTGATGTAGCAACCAAGAGAGGGAGCCACAGTGGTAAGATGCAGGAATCTGACATACGCAATAATATCAGATTATGAAGATTCTAGCAGTTCCTCTAAGGCCCCTTTCACACTATCCAATCAGGAGGTAATTCATGTACGGATCCCCTGCTTATCAAAGCAATACAGATAAGATGTCACCACTGTGACATACGTGTCCATCCAGAGGAAAAAACTGAAATGACTGGACACCATGTCAGGCTATCCAAAATCAGATGTAAATGGGCAATTTATATCAGATTACCCCCAATCTGGCACAATCAAATCTGGCAAAATGGAACACTGTTGCACCTGGCTGGAGTTGGAGGCAACTGAATGTAAACGTACACTCTTCTGTTTAGATCCAGATGCCCATAGACTTACTGTACATTGGGCATCTGATTGGGTCCACCTGAAAAACTGACAGGTGGACTTGGTCGGACTGCCCATTTGAAAAGTGCCTAACTCTGTAAGACAGCGAAGATTGTATTTGAGTGAAGCACTAGTTGTGAGTATATAAATGCATTTTCAATAGCAATGTTTAGTTAAACGTTTTAATTGTAATTATAGTGTCTCTTTAATTTGCTGATTGCACTTTGTGTTGTACAGATACTGTAGGTGTGTGTAATAGTAATATAAATCTGAATTAGAAATGTTGTAAATTATTTAGCGAAAAATGTTACATTAAAAATATAAGACATCATACTAACAATACACAATAGCTTCTCATTAACTCCACATTATTTTCCCAAGTGGCTTTAGGATAAGCACTCATTGGAGATTTTCCAAAGGCTTCAAGTGAGTTACCATTAAAACATAAAGAAATATTATAAAGTAACAAGACTACATCCACACATATAGCATAGAGGGGAATACACATTTTATGTGACCTATAGCACAAAGATTTATAGATGTGAAAAATGTAACACAGTGCCCTCAACCTCTATGTACAGCATAGCAAATACATTACATCTTAAAACATTATAAATATAAATGTATTGTAAAATGCGTATCAAAGAACTCAAACAATAAACTCAAACAATATTTGAAGTGCAGTCATCACAAATCAATTATAATGACTTTAAGAGATGTCATTTGTCTTTGTCTTTGTTGTTCAAGTGCCGAGAAGTTTAGAAATTCATGTGGCAATTTCACAATAAATAGCTCAAAAGTGGCAAGAATCATAATTTAAATTGTAGCCACTATTTATGGGGATCCAAAATTCACAATGTTTATGCAGGAAAGCTTTATATAAATTGCAAGTATAATTGTCAGCAGAAAGCACAGACAACATCTAAAGCACCCAGTGACTAGCAAGGAGGAACAGAGAGGAGCATTTACATCGAAAAGGATGTTAGTGATGTGTTCTTTCTTATAATGTGAGGGCTCTTGAAAGGAGCATGCCGGCCCCTGCCACAAAACTCAGAGCAAAGTCGATTGGTGGATAGCGGCACGACAACGCAGGATTTACTGGTTGTGTGAATATGTATTTTGATAACCCAGCCAAAAAGATAAGAGGGGATTGAAAAAATAACATGGGTTATCAGATCACCACCTATTGTCTGTAAATATATACAGGTATTCCTCACTTAACGACCGAGTTCCGTTCCTACGACCAGGTCGTTAAACGGATTGGTCGTTAAGTGAGGAACTCTATACAGTACTGTACTGCATTAGTACAGTACTGTATAGTGTTGCCGATGTACAGTACCGAACAGTGTACTGTACATCGGGCAATGAAAATATTTACCGGGACCGCAGTGAAGATCGGAGGACACCACTTCCACCTGCGACACGGCGCACTGACGCTGACGCGCAAGGTCGGAGGTCGATCGGCGGTCCGTCGTAAGTGCGAGTGGTCGCAAAACAGGTAAGTCGGTATGCGAGGAACATCTGTATGTGAAATATTTATATGCATTAGCTCCCATTTATATAAAATATATATGTATTCGAAGTTGAAATGAATTATGGTAGCAATGTGTAGTTTGCTCGATAGATGGCGTTAATCAAATGACTACTAGCATCACAATGCGACAGGCAGGACAGTCAAAGAAAGTGGCAGAAGCACAGTTGTCGTTCGAGGAGCACAAGACCATTTTGAAGGGGTATTTGAAATACGAGAATGTTGTGAAAGTACAACGACAATGGAGGCGTGAGTATGCAAAAGAACCTCCAACATGCCTAACAATTGCACGTATTTGTGATAAGGGAAGAAATTGAAATAGCATGCCCAGCAATACAAGTAGGCACTTTGGTCAACGTTGCTCAAGCAGTAGGTCGCAGTAATCAGAAGTGTCTGGACACTGATGGTAACCACTTTGAGCACCCCTTGTAATTGCAGAAGTCAAACTTGACTTGTGTTCATCTTTTGCTATCAGTATACTGTATATTGAGTATTACCATTTTAATACCGTTTTTCGTTTCTTAAAATGTGTCTACATAATTT
>NW_017307478.1:292815-310762 GCF_000935625.1 Nanorana parkeri | reverse complement strand
TAATTGCTGACCTGATTTTAAAGTTATCCTGCTTTCAAAGCTTTCCTAAACATTTCTATTTATAGAGGTGGTGTGATTTAAATA
Organism: Nanorana parkeri; assembly: GCF_000935625.1. Lineage (NCBI taxonomy): Eukaryota > Metazoa > Chordata > Amphibia > Anura > Dicroglossidae > Nanorana > Nanorana parkeri. The sequence continues at coordinate 310,678 of NW_017307478.1, read as the reverse complement.
AAAAGATGAATATTATTGTTATTCAAAGGGCTTTAGTAAAGTACAGCTATAAAAGAAGATGCAATCTCATCTTTTTTTCCAAATACGTGCCCTTTATCTTCTTGACTGCCACAAAGACCTGCTGAGCGGTGAATAGCAGGTCAATGCTGTCTACTACTGTGTTCTTCTTCCAGCTCCTCTCCTTATGTAAACTTTCCACAATAAACAAGTCATCCATAGACATCAACATGTAACATGTTCTGATTTACTCATGTTTATACGTTACATGAAATATGAAAGTCATGGGTGTGATTTATAAGCCCAAACCAGCTGTCAATCACATGTCACAAAAGCAGCATGTATGTACTCATCCAATCTATGATGACATGCTATTTCTTCATTGTAAGGGATTTAAGGGAGGGCTAGTAATGTTGATTGTATGTGCCCAGGACATGCTGTCTGGTAAATGTGACAACCAAGATCAATTTTCTCAGTTGTTGAAACAGCATTATATCAAGGCTGCAGAGACATTAATTGTACAGGCGAAAACTATTCAAGGAAACCTGTCTCGACACAAACACGGAGGCTTAAATTGCGTTTTCCTTATTTGATTTGCTGATAGAAATCTGGGGCTCATTTTTTGGACTTTGCTCATCTAAATAGTTGTTTCAGGTTCACAATGTAATGTTAGTCACTAAGGATAACAACAAAAGAACTAGCATTTTCAGAAGGATGTCAACGATGGGAGTAATCATGTTTTACTTTAATGATGGCTTAATTTTAAAGATGAACCCCACACAAACAGCTAATGACACAGACGAAAACATACACTAGGTCTGTTTACCTGCCAAATGGCTTCTATTTCTGTCCATTCAATGTTAAGATTTACAAAGCTCTGCCATGTAGCCAGCCCTGTGTGGATGATAGGATACACGTTTTTTCTCTACTGCAATTCAGGAACAATTTTAGGTCTTGTCCCTCCCCTGTCCTGTGTGGGAAGCAGCAGACTGATTAGCTAATCTCTCTGTTCTCTTCTCTCCCCTACTATCTGTATACTCCTTGTTAGCATATGGGCACTTCTTGTGCTGCTCTTTCATTCTCTAGCCTGATTTTTGCTGCACAAGAGTTTTGCAGTCTGAAAACTGGTGGAGAAGAAACTGGGGAAATGCTTCCATCTTCCGGCAGCAGACTGATGGCATCATCTCAACCTAGGCAAAGTGACTGATTGTCACTGATTGAAAAATGATGATGTTACTGTATATAGTGATATGTCAGAATTTCTTTTTAATGCAGATATGTAAAGTCATTAAAGAGTTCACTTTAAACAATATTTACATGTACTTTCCATAGAACTAGAAAAGGAAGTAGAATAAGAACCTTAATCTGACTTGACATCATCCTCCTGCAATCCCCTGCATAGCAGCTCTCACACTGGTAGAGGGGAGGGTAGCATCTGAGACAATCAGGCATCCATTGCTGTGTATAGATATCAATAAAACATTGTGAACATGCTTACAAGGAGAGAAAGCACAGGGCTGACCTTTGGGTAATCCTTCTAATTTTTTGTCCAGTAATGGTTTATGCCAGCTTGTACACCAGTGCTGTACCCCTCAGTATTTCCATTACAACAGTAGAACATACATGGTGTCATGGTATCAAAATGTATTGATGCAGAGATCTCAGCTTTCAGCAACGATGAAGACTGCCCCCTGATGGAGAAGAGCTGAGGAGGAAGGTGACCCTGCACCTTACGTTATCATCCTAAAGAAGGTAAAGAACAGCATACAGATGAGGGGCCTCCAAATAGGAAGGGAAAGTGTCTGGGGACAGAAAATCCCAGAACTTGGAGTTGGGCTTTAACTGTACTGGAATCAGCAGAGAGGTCTAGGGCCTGGATGTGCTATCTAGATCACAAAACTTACTAAGCAGAATAACAGCTTCTTTGGCAGGTGAAAAAAAATTACATACATTTGTTTCCAATGTGTATTTACAGCTGTAGATGTTTGCTTCTGGTTGCCTGAGTATAACACCGGATTGCTATTGATTACACTTAACTACACGTACACTTTAAGACATAATAACGTAGAAACCTGAAAACTTTGATGCTGCTAAGAATGAATAGAATTGGTAACAATGCAATATAAAACATTTCTGACAGAGAAAAAATACATACATAATGAAATTTCCTTTTAAAGTACAGAATTCTTTGTTCCGGAATGTTTCCAAATAACCCGTCACTAAATTGTCAGTTCTTCAAAAGCTCATTGATACAATGATAGGAGAAACCTATTGAGCTTCTGTCCCACACAATAGTAGTTTTGACTCTCAATTTTTATAAACAACATTTTAATTAATCGATCCTTCCAGTTCTGTATGTTTTTTAGGGTGTTTCATGGCAAAGGAATACTGTCAACATTTAACAGATGAGACAGGTCATTGCCACAAATAACCTGTCGTGTGTTTCCTTTATTGTTTGCAGACCATTTGTCATAGCAGGCTTATATCTACAAGGTGTTTAAAGATTGAAACTATGCTAGGACGCAATGGTACTGGTAGCAGACGTCAATGTCTGAGTGGGCTAAAAATATCGATTTCACTTTGCTGAAAACAGAAACAAAAAGAAAACACTTTTCATTTCCTTTTTGTCCACACTGTGGGATTACTTATAAAATGTATCCTTTACTAGAGGGCCAGTAGGACTACAAATGTGTTTACACTTTTGGGCCCAAATTGGGATAACACCTTCTTTAGATTTGTTACATGTTTCCAATCACTTAACATCAACAAATAAATAGCAGCTAATGTTTTTTAAAGATGTTTCTGCAAATTGAAGGACTGAAAAATCATGCTCAGTTCTCAATGCCTGGGGGGTTAAGGGAGTTTTATTTTTAAATAATTAAAGTGACACTAAACTCAGGAGTTACATCTTACAAATGCATTCAAGTACCTTAACTATTAACAAAAATGTATCTTATTTGTGTATCACGCGGCTGGGAACAAAAGTGGCCACCCTCCAGATGGAAGGACAGTGTCAGCATGAATTCAGAGATGATTTGAAAATCAGCTGCTGAGTGATATACAAATAAGCTACAATTTTGTTAAAAGGGTACTTGAATGCATTTTTAAGATTTAACTCCTGAGTTTAGTGTTATTTTAAGCCTGTCTGTACTGTGCTGGCGGATTTCATTATCACTTGTAAATTAGATGAGCAGGACTGTCTGTCCTAAGAAAGGGATAAAGACTGGAGGCCACTGTATGTTAATTCACTTTTAAAATAACTGTCTTCAGACAGTCCCTATTCTAACCACTAGAAGCTGTCTGTAGAGTCTTGAGTATAATTATTTTTAGATATGCTGTGTGAGTGGGAATATATAACAAACATATAGAAGGGATTTCTCAAATTTGGCTGCAATCGTCCTGGTGATCGTCGGTGATCGTCCTGTGTCGCCATTCTGATTTATATGAATCATTGAGAGATCTGCATTTATTTGCCTAATATCTTGGAGGAAGGATCTTTTGGACCAGATGATTTTATAAAGGTCGCTTAATATGCTCTTACATATGCCACTCACAATTTTGTTTTTCTCTTTATGAATTATTGAAAGTTCATGTCTTATTAGTCTGGTGAGTATATTTTTTTATTTTTTACACAAACACTGTGGATGATTTTGTCACTATTTATATGGAGTAAAAAACCGGAGCAATGGAGGGATTCGTATGATACGTCCTGTATGCAGATCAGTGAGGTGTCAACGTGTTTCCGGGGCACACCCCCTTCATCAGAACGTGATTCAAGTCTCCTCCCCACGTTAGCTAAAAAGGGACAGTGAAGACCTGATTGGATAATGCTCTAAGCAGCTGATAGGATATCAGCCTATAGTGGGTGTAATAATGGGCAGGCCGGACTAGCCTGGTAAGAATCGTGTTACACCTAGCAAATATCGCCGGTCTCCCAGCCAATCAAAGCTGCGGAAAACCGAAGGCAGCACAAGCAGGGTCTCTGTCACTCTCAATGCATCCCAATGTATAGGGACAAGATTCTAATAGCACCCCTGTGGCAGCACCCAAGGGGGGGGGAGTGGAGAGGAGACAAGAGTCAGCGTGCGGCTCTTACCACAATAAGACAATGAAAATACATGTGAGACTTGAATCACGTTCTGATGAAGGGGGCGTGCCCCGGAAAGGCGTCGACACCTCACTGATCTGCATATAGGACTTATCATACGGATCCCTCCATTGCTCTGGTTTTTTACTGTCCTGTGGGTGTCCCAGTCAGGACAGTGGCTCAGTATACTAGTATTGTTCCCTGTGAATCCTGAGTCCCCAGTCTTGAGTCCTGTTAACTGCTTCTGTTTCGGAGTCCTGTTACCTGTTTATGTTTCCGAGTCCTGTTACCTGTTTGTTTCCGAGAACTGTTACCTGCTTATGTTTCTGAGTCCTATTGCCCTGCTCCCCAGGTTTTCATGCCCCGTTATACCCAATAAGGGTATTCTGTGGGTTGTTCCTAGTTTTTGGTTGTGATTACTTATTTGTGGTTTATGTCATGTTTTGCCGGCATCCGTGACAGTTGGTAAAAGTTTTGATTATGCACACATAATATGTAATTATTATCATTCATTTTGGTCACTGATAACACACATAACACCAGTCATAGATCGGAGTAGGAAAAGTGCACTGTCAGTCAGCTGCAAAAGATTCTCCAACAAATATGCTTGTTTCCTAAAACATGAGTTTCTCATTGTGACACAATCCTTATCCAATTGCTGTTAGTGATTCTAAGATAAGTGAAAAGATACTAACAGACAAACAATGATCGTGAGATGGTATACATAAATATATAATTGTATCTCAACTTGGGAGCATAATAGCAATAAGCTAGGAAGATCCAGACTGGTTATGGGTGTCTCCATTTAACTCATGTTGCCTACACATGCGAATACAAGTACTCGCCCAAATACTCGTTATCAGCACCATTGGCATGAGTGCATCCCTAGTTGTCACCCAGGCTGAATTTCAAACATTGCCTTTGTTCATCTCTTTTAAGCAAGGGATGGGAAGATTAGTAATTTATAGAAGGGAGGTTGCTTTATGCTTCTACTTAAACTCACAGGACATGACAAGGGTAATGAATTTTTGGACCAAGAGGTAATTTCCGTACTTGCTGAAAATGTTGTTAGTCTGAAAAAAGAAAACTAATCTGGTCACTAGTGATAAGTGAACTGAGCAACATTCAGTTTGCTTGTTATTTGTTGAGCAATTGCAAAAACATCTGCAAACCCTTAACATAGCTCCCAAATCCCATTAAAGTCTATGCGAGTCAAATCTTGCTATTTTTTTCCTGGCCTCTTTCAAAGCAGATTTCAGGTTTTTTTTTTTTTTTTAAAGGGCAGGGGCAGCGAGCATGCACCTCCTCTCCTGAACAAGACCAGGCCACTTGCCCTCAAAATGGGGAGAGTACCTTGCCAGGTTCAACCCCCTAAATTTAATGGGGACAAGGGCCTCATCCTTACATTTTGAGTGAGTGGTACACACACCTTAGAACATTCCTTTAAAAAGTCCCCCTTCAAAGATCTCCATATCCACTGGGCCAAGGATATAGGAATGAGGCCTTTATCCCCTTCAACATGGTGGGCCACCCATTAATTCATATATATATATACTTGATGGCTCATCCATAGCAGCCACCATATTTAAAGTTTGCTAATCTACACATTTTCAAATCCAAGTACTGTATAATGCATAACTCTATTAAGTAAACAAAAACCTTCCTTTACATTCTCTTACCAAATCCTCCTTGACTTGTGTCTCAGGTGGTCCCGATTACAGACACTTAAGTCTTCAGAGGGAGTATTTTAACAACAGACAGTGCTGACATTCCAGAAAACAGTAAACAGTAGTAGGTGTGGCGAGGTGCTGATTGACAAGCTGCAGGTTTGTCAATCAGTAGTGGCAATGCTAATAACCATGCACCCCAGCAAATTTTGTTTCACCCCACTGTAGTGCAAGCAGGCACAGCCTACATGACAGTGGCAACTCTACTCTAAATTGAGGTGTAGTTCAGCATCGCTGCCACACAATCATAGGAACCTGCATTAGGTAGACTTTACTGGCAAGATCAACAGGTATTTGTGGGACTGCACGCAAATGCATGTATATTTTTAACGGGAGTCCATAGTTATACTTTAGTACTTGGGTTTAGTTATCCTTTAATAAACTGATAGTTGTAAATTATGGAACAATCTACCTCCATGACTACAGTTTAACACTTATGAGAAAAGTTTGGCAGAAACCGTAGAAATCAACCTTTTACTCAGGTGATTGGTCTAACAAACTTCATTTTCATTCTAAGGAGGAACTATGGAGCCAGCCAGTGGTCCATTTCAAGACAAAAAAAAGGAAGCCAAGTAATCAGAAGTGAAGAGAGACCAAGCTTTCAATCCTAATAATCTCATGATGAAGAAGGCCCTGTGAAAATCAGACAGAAAGCAATTAAATTGCGATAACAGCCTTAATTCACTCGGGATTGAAAGTAAATTTAGTCTATTGTTTTTATCTGTTAAACAAAAGTAGAAATGTTGGTAAAATATTTGTTTCAAACAATGAATGGTTATTTAAATCAAATAGCTTGTAGGGAGGCTCCAGACAAAGGGCAGATTTCTGTTCAATAGGAATTAGGATGTGTAATGAATTTCAATAAAAATGAACACAGAGGAAGAATGAAATTTGTGCAGCATAAATATTTGAAGCGTTGTAGATTTGTAATATCTAAAGCCATATGGAGCAAACAGAATTGCAAATATTTGGTGACTTGGTTAGTAACAAAGTCGCACAAAACACAGATATGCTTTGAAGTCAATGGAGGCTGCTCACCACTTTGCGGTTTGTCACGCGACCGACACCGCCTGTCGCACAAAAAGGTGCAGGAGCTATTGTCGCGCGGTTTGGGTCCAATATACATCTCTATGCATTGAAAAACGTACGACAACCGTGCGGCTTACAATGAACAGTCGTGCGATCGAAAACGTGCGACAACCGCGCAAAAACAGCACGGCATCTGAAACGTCTAGGTGTGAACCTAGCCTGACTCAGGACTCTATGAAAAGGCAAATTAAAGTTTCCTTGGGAAAAAGTATACAAATGATTCAAACTAATCCATCTGTCAGTATTCATGCTAATTGTTGTAACAACGACAGGTTGGTAGATGTAACCAGGAGTGATGCGGAGACTGAGAACAAGCTGTGCTGCACATTGCACTTTAAAACTGTGCTCTACATTACAAACTCCTGACTCCTGCACTATGTAGAATGTGCTGTGCATTACATACTCCTGATTGCTGCACCCTGTATGCTGTGCTGTAAATAAATACACCATACTCCTGCATTCTGCACGCTACAATGATTGCTGAGCTCTGTGAACTGTGCTGCACATTACATACTTCAAACTGATGTGCTCTATAATCGTTGATGCCAATACCATACTCTGCACACTGTAGACTGTTCTGCACAATACATACTCCTGACTGCTGAACTCTGTATGCTGTGCTGTATACTACATACTATTTGCTGCAGCACTTTGTGGGCTTCAATGCGCTTTACATATGCCTGCCCGCTGCACTGTCTGAGTTTTGATTTTGGACAGCATTATTATTATTTATTTAATTTCATGATTATTAATGAGATGGTATTTTTAGAGAAAGAAAGTGTTAAAAATGATCTACTATGGGTGTAAAATTCTGTAGCTACACCATTGCTGAGGGTTTTCCTGCATGTAAAAGTGTAGGCAGCTAAAGCACAGTAACTTTGCTTTTCTGTTGATTACAGAAAATTTTGCAGCAGAAGTATTGCAGCACAGTTGAAGGTCTCTGATATTATCTCCCAAATATAGATAATAAACATGTATTAGTGACTGTTTTTGCTGTAAATTTTTTGATATAGCCGGGAATACAACTTCAAGACTGCATATAACATAAACAAATGGATTCCTGTTCTTTTCCAGGGACAACTAAAATGAATTTTGAAAACATCAAATGTAATATAAACATGGGCTTCGTCCATGCAAGACATGGCCACAGGTTTACCTAAGTATCTGCCCTCCCCTACATAGACCCACTTTTCCATCACTTCTCCACCATTCTGTAAAGTGAAGGGAAGAGAAATGCATACGTTGTTTTTACGGGACAAACTAGGCTTTCTTTTGGCAATATCTTGGAAAAATTATTTTATTTTCTATGTAGTCTCTAGACAAAAAGGCGTAAAAATGAAAAAAATATATTTTTTCTATTTTATTCAGTGTTAGTTTTTCTTTAAAAAGTAAAACAAAGTAAAAAGTATTATATTAAATCATTTATCCTGTTTTAAATCACTTTAAAATTAGGTTTCTGGTGCAAAGCATGGAAAAGTTATTTGCAAATGAAAAGAGTTTTGTTTTTTAATCTATTTTGCATGTTTCTTTTTATACTGCACAAAAAAATAAAACAAAAAAGCCAAATGAAAATAAAAAAAATAAACATTAATGGTAAAGCGACACAAGCGTATTCAATGGTTCCCCTCACAGGAGGCTATCACCCATCAGAAGCCACAGGACAGCCAAGTCAGCTCACGACTTCGGTCGTGAGCTGACTTCGTTAACCCTTGCCATTCGCTGCTGGAAGACGACTTCGGTGGTGAGCTGACTTAGTTAACCCTTGCCACTCGCTGCTGGAAGACGACTTCGGTCGTGAGCTGACTTGGTTGTGCTGTGTCTTCTGATGGGTGATAGCCCCCTGTGAGGGGAACCATTGATAACGCTTGTGTCACTTTTTTCTAGTGAGCACATTACCATTTTTTGAAAGCAAATTATTAAATGATCCTTCACATGGAGTGGGCACTCTCCTTTTTTGTCATTCTATAGATGTTAAGGTTCCCTGCCTTGTGGAGCTGCCCCAGTGTGATCAGGTGGAATTAATTAAGGAGGAAGGCTTGCTGTGAGTCATTTGCGCTGGGAAGATTTTTGAATCTACCTTATTTGATTTTCTGTTTTTCTGTCTTGCTAAATACATTCTCCCGAAGAGCCAAGGGCACAATCTATCTCCTTGTATATTTCGCATTATTGTTATTTTATAAACATGGTGAGCAGCAATTTCATTTTTTTGTTATAGTCCAGTGTTTAACATTAAAAAAACACCTGATAGCTATGAACAGCTTTGCTTGATAAAATACATGTCTTTCATCCTCAGACGTTCCTCTACAATGGCCCTAGAAAAAAAGTGCTCTCTCTGGCTATTTGAGCATTTTACAGTATAATCACTTTATGAGAAAATCTGCCAATATTTCCTGGACTTATTTCATAGTCATTTTATGTACAATTACTTTTCATTCTTCTCAACAGAACTAGCTGTGGAATCAGCCCATGTTTGAAAAATTCTCTGCATTGTGTAGAAGAAAGGAAGATTGTGGAAAGTGTATTGTGATTTGGGGCCCTTTTTTATGTTTTTCTTTTTTGGGGGCCTGTTTTGTATTACATTACTTATATATAATTGTCTGTTGAATATTATCACCACTGTGCTGGTCTTATTTATCATTACTATTGCACAAAAGAATAATCTATAACTCTATTTTGTTAGTAAAAAATAAACCATCCAGGCCTTCTATGCACATATAAAATAAAACCATAATATTGCAGATTCTTACCTGCTTACCTGCTTCTTTTCTCTACATGCTGAAAGTAACCTTTACAGTGCAGTTACAGAATTTCTCCAAAATAGGTATTAGGTGGAAAGTTCGGCCTTTTGAAATAAAAATCCCTGGTATTCCTTTAGATATATAAGATTCTGTACAAGAAACTGAATAAAAATGAAACTCCCAGAGCTATAAAACAGGACATTGCTGTGGTTGCCATATTACAATAGGTTGCGGTTATTTGACCTTAAGCTCTGTGCAGACTTGTGGGATATAGATAAACTATTACAGACAGATGAGGGCTAGGGAAATCCTGATTACAGAATGTTATGGCTGAAAGGAAGTCTGGATTTTTTTTTGCAACAAACAAGACTGGCTGAATGCTGAAAAAGAATAGTAAATGGTGAATATCATTACAAAATTACTTGTATTATGATCACATCTTGATAACATTGCTTTTTAGCAGAGCTCGAGTGCTTTTTCAAATTGCTATCTCATTTAACGACTTACCTGTTTTGCGACCACTCGCACTTACGACCGTCCTCCGAGCGACCTCCGACCTCGCGCGTCAGCGCCAGTGCGACGTGTCGCCGGGGGAAGTGACGTCCTCCGTTCTTCACAGCGCGTCCCCGTAAGTATTTTCATTGCCCGATGTACAGTACACTGTTCAGTACTGTACATCGGCAACGCTATACAGTACTGTACTAATGCAGTACAGTACTGTATAGAGTTCCTCACTTAACGACCAATTCGTTTAACGACCTGGTCGTAGGAACGGAACTCGGTCGTTAAGTGAGGAATACCTGTATACCATTGTGTGTAGAAATGATCTGAAATGCCCTTGGAAACTTGTCTGAGAATGTACATGCAATGCACTCAGTAGGGTTGATTTACTAAACTAGGGGAGGCAGTTGATTATGGAATAGAGCAGAGCAGAATAGAAAAACAGTGAAAAAAGTTGAAAACAAAAGTAGCAAAAAATGTTTACCAATGTAAATAAATGATAAATTTAAAAAATAAATGAAGATTTCACAAAAATAAAAGAAAATAAATAAAGATTATTGAAAAAAGAAAAAAAAAGAAACAATTGGGTGGAGCCAGCTGTGACTGTTTCTTATTGGCTGGGACCTGCTAGAGTCTTCTTACAGGTCACGGCCAATAAATAACAACTGGGCAGAGCCGGCCGTGATGATATGGCTGGCTCTGCCAAGTTGTCATTGTTTAATGACAGTTCAGTGTCCCCAGGTAGCCTCCTGAACTGTGCGGAGCCAGCTTTGAGATCATATGCCTTCGGCTCGGCCAGCTTCGGGAGTTGTACGGGCTATAGAGAATAGCCCGTACAGGAGCCCTTCGGTTATACTTGAAAGGAAGCCCTACCCTTTAAAGGAAGTCAGTTGTGAGAGAAAAATTGAGGCAAGCATTGGAAATGATTGGTTCAGAAAATGCTATTGGCCTGGCTGTCATGCTGACCCTCTAAATGTAATGCTTGAAAGCAATAACCTGGAAAAGGATTGACTTATATCTTCTTTCCTAATCTCCACATTGTTCGAGGGTCAGTGACTCAAAACAGTTTTTAAAGTGGACCTGTCAGTAATTTTACAAGTTTGAATGAATACATGACACAATATACGGCAACAGTATCATTTTTCAGAAGAGCTCCAGTCAGTGACTTTGCAATGATGTTATCAGTCTGCTGCAGGCAGGAGGAAGAACTTCCTCAGTCCCCTCTGCCTCATTGGTTAGACTGAAACATTTTAACTTTGAAGACATTTACATGGAGAGAGGCTGTAGCAGGGGGCTAATCTGTGTCAGACACATGTAAACACAGCTGAGAACTGAACAGACACCAGGACTTATATGACGTTGTCATCTCTGAGCTGGCATCTTAGTCCAGGAAGTAGATGGTCACCCTGTATGATGGCTGAACAGGGATAGCCCTGTCCTTCTGTAGAGGAAAACACATGAAGGCATTGTCAAGGGAAGTATTGTGATTTCTATAAGAGGTAGTAAATACCTGGAAGGGTTACCCTGACACATTACTAAGCATGCTGCACTTAACGTGAAAATACATTTTTGATAAAAGGTCAAACAAAACTTCAAACAAAAACAATGTAACTAAAGAATTTCAGAATGGCTTCCCTTTCAATACTTATTTGACTCGGCCACCAAAATATACAGGGTTATTCACAAAGCTGCTGAAGGCAGCCTAGTGAATAACCGACACAAAGTGAAGTGAGCCGAACGCTGTTTGACTACTCACTTCAGGTTTGTACAGCTGATTTCAACAATACATCAGCTTGCTTTGGCTGGCTTCGGGTCGGCCAAACATGCTCAGCATGTTCGGCCGACCCGAAGTGCAGAAGGAGTTTGACTCAGCCGATCCAACTCGCTGCCGTTCGGGCCGAACAGCAGTGAGTGACTATCGGCATTCGGCTTGGCTATTCTGCTCGGTACCTCCGTGGTACAGAGCAGAATAGAAAAACAGTGAAAAAAAGTAGAAAGCAATTGGGCGAAGCTAGCAGTGACAGCTAGCTCCGTCCAACTGTTTCCTATTGGCCGGGACCTGATGTCATTACAATGAGAGCTCGGCGGAGCCGGCCATGATATCAAGGCCAGCTCTGCTGAGCTCTCATTGTAATGACAGTTCAGCGTCCCCTGGTTACCTACATCACGTCCGGCTCCGCCGAGCTGTCATTAGTTCAGTGTCCCCTGCTTACCAGGTAAGCAGGCGATGCTGAACTGTCATTGCAACTGGCCGGAGCCAGCCGTGAGAACCCTTTCAGTGGGGCTCCCCCAATGGCTGGCTGCTTGGCCCGCTTCGGGTTTCACTTTGGCTCAGTCGAGCCGAAGCATATGCCTTTGGCTCGAAGAGCTTCGAGAGCTGTACGGGCTAGTTCTACTGAATCGAAGGGCTCAGGCAGCCGAAGCTAGCCAAAGGATCAGCCGGAGCTGGCATTGTTTTTCTCCTTGTATCTCCTTATATGGTGCACTTAAAGTGTATTTCCACTTTTGCAGTCAATTATGGATAACGTCCCATTCACCTAGCATAACATTTAAAAAATGTAAAACATTTTACTTGCTCCTTTGTTTAAAAAAAAAACAGAAGTTTTTCTATTCTTCGTAATTTTAAGGAGGGGGTGGGTAGTTAATGTTTACCCTTTCTGTACTGTCCTTTGTAAATAACACCCTTAAAGTCCTTCCACTAGCCACAGCCACTGCAAGAGCTCTGCTACCATTGTTTTTTTTTAAATTTACTGTACATGACAAAACTGCAAGCAAGCTGAATGATACTCTGAGTAGAGGGCCTTAGCAAGAGTCTGACATCTATAAAATATCTAAGGAGGCAGTGCTATAATCAACATATCCATTTTGAATACAGACCATTTAAGTAAAACAATGAAATAATGCAAATTGATAGCTAATATTAATGGCTAAACTTAATAACAAGCTCTTATTTTTTGTAATTAACAATTATTTCTACATATTACATCAATAACCATTTTCTAATCACCGTCCTCTCTTGCTGAGTCTGATTATTGCACTCTAATCAGTGCCCCCTAGGACAGTAAGGAATGAACAATAAAGCAGAACTGCATCATTTTTCAATTGGATAAGCGAACAGTATTACCCTAAAATATGCATGACATTGCACATCTCTGATATAATCATTTAACTTTAAACATGAGAACCACATAGGAAATTACCACAATAAGGACTGATAAACATTCATTATCTGCCTAGCAGAATCCAGTGCTCGGAATCTTTGTAGGGAACTTCAATTGATACTGTAGTTTCAGTATAATCAGTATGGAAGGAACAGCAGCACAACACTCCGCACTAATTGAAGATGGATTGCACTCACCTCAGTTTGAAACCGCTCTTCAGGTCTGATTAAAAGTTTCCTTTGTACAATGTAATTTATTTCCTGAAAGTTTGTAGGCTGCCATTTCAAAATATGGATGAGTGTCGGAAGCTTTCCAGAGACTGGAAATGTAAAATGTAATTCCGCTGAAAGTGTAATTTAAAGAGCAACTCCAGCATGAGCCGGAAAACTGCTAAAGATTTCATGAAATGCTGCAAATGTGCTAAGATCATGAAGCTGATTTAAGAAAGCTTATAGGGGAGCTGTTGTCTTTTTAAAAATGTTTTTAGATACACATGGGGAAGGCATGATAGTAGGTTAATATGCTCATGTCCAAACTGGCCCTAGTATGTGTGTGTATGTATGTACAGTATGTATGTGAGATAGGGACCTTAGATTGTAAGCTCCTTGAGGGCAGGGACTGATGTGAATGCACAGTATATAAAGTGCTGTGTACATTGTTGGTGCTATAAAATACCTTAAATAAAAAATAAATAAACAAACATTCAGTATGTGGTAAAGTGTATCAGCCTTCAGATTAAGAGAGTGGAGCCAATCATATATCTATATCATAAATGATATGATATTATATCATATGATATGATATTATATCATATATAAGATACTCTGAACATTTGATAGAACGAAACTAATTTGAGAAAAGTAAAAAGTTAATACTTCAACATCTAATACACTCTCATGCACTCTAATACTTAATTGAACCACTTTTAGCTTTGGCACGCATTCAATGTGGCATTGTTTTGATAAACATTTATTTCCATCCAGAGTTGCATTGATTTTTTATGAAGATCTTGTAGCGATGATGGGATACAGTCAGACCACTTCGTAAAGTTTTCAACAGCACATCCCAAAGACTCTTACTAAGGTCTGGACCCTGTTGTGGAAAATCCATGTGTGAAAAGTATGTCTCTTGCTCCCTGAACCACTCTTTCACAATCTGAGCCCGATGAAGGGAAGAAGAAATCCATTGATAAAAAACTGGTCATTCATTATATTCAGGAGGGCAGCTGTCCTCAACTGACACAACCACAGATCATAACACTGTCTAAAATGCAGGTGGTGACTTTTTTTTTGGCCAGGCATAGTATATTCATAGACAACTTTGTGATACTAAATACGGTTCAGAGGGCCTATACAATTCTTTAAGAGAAATAAATAGAGTTTTTTTTTTAGATGGCCAGTCCAATCAGGTCCACCTGTCAGTTTTTCAGGTGGATCTGATCGGAAGCCCAATGTTAGTCTATGGGCAGCAGGATCTAAATGGACGTATGTCCCTTTACATTCGATTACCCCAAACTCCAGCCTGTTCTGGAAAACCAAACAGAACAGAGTTCTGTTTTGGTGGGCCTGAACATTACGGATCTGGGTAATCTGATGTAAACAGACACATGTCTGTTTAGATCCAGCTGTCCTAACGTGGGTCAGGTGACTTCAGTTTTGTCTCCATTGCAAGTTGGTGCAAGGCGGTGATATCCATTCCAAACTGCTCTGATCAGCAGGGGATCCTTGCTTGCAATCTGAGATACAGTCATCCTAAAGGTGTTTAATAGGGTTGACAACATGGCTCTTTGCAGGCCATTCATGTTCCTCCACAATAAGCTCATCAGGTCATGTCTATATGGATCTGACTTTATGCATAGGGGCACCATCATGCTGGAGCAAAACATGGCCAAACCTTTCCAAACTGTTTCCACAAGGTTGGAAGAGAACAATTGTCTAAAATGGCTTTGTGTTTAATAGTGTTACTAGTACCCTTCACTAGAAACTCCTAAACTCAGTAGGGGTGGTGTCCACATATATTTGACAATATAGTATATAGAGGAATAGTTTGCCAGCCAAACGTGTTTTAAATCAAATACAAGTGTGATCCACCCACCCCTGATATATATGGCTTTAAAAAAAAGATAAGAATGATGCTTTCCACTCTTTAGAATGCTAGTGAAAATCAACTCAGTGGTCACTCTCTTTTTCTATCTAGCACATAAGTACTTCCCTCTTGAAAGGACAGCTTCCTTGGTGGATTTATTTGCAGGAGAGACACTACCTCACTTCCCCAGGAAGACGGGGAGGCTTTGCCAGGGACATGACCAGCTTTTAAAGGGCATGCTCTGGCAAAGGCCCTTTTCGACACCTCATATCCTAGGTTTACAGCCTAGTACTTCCACTCAAACCTGCTCGGACTGACACCTTGCGAATTGCCTGGGAGTGGGAGCTAGACCGAGACTTCCCGGAGGATACATGGGAAACAGCATGCTTGGGGGCCAAAAAAAGCTCAGTGAGTTGTAGGACTGAAGAAACCAATTTAAAAATCCTCTCACGATGTTACAGAACCCCAGCACTCCTCCAAAAAATTTACCCTACAGTAACAGAGACCTGTTGGAAGTGCACCTCGGCACGAGGTACACTTCTCCACATCTTCTGGGAGTGTGCACTTCTCCAACCCTATTGGAGACGAGTCCACAATCTTATCGTTCAGATTACAGGGGAACAGCTTACATTTCGCCCAAGTGTCTACCTACTCCATATCCAAGAGGAAGAGAGTGAGGGACCTCAAAAATCTCTCAGCAAGCATTTGATTAATGCAGCTAGATCACTGATACCAAGACTGTGGAGAGATGCGAGGCCCCCGTCTCTCACGGAATGGATCACTCAGGTAAATTACATTTCTGAAATGGAAGAACTCTTTTTCATCAAACAAGACAAACTGACCAAATTCTTTTAAGATAGCAAAAGCTTAATTTATTTAAGTTTTTTTGTCATATTACCAAACAAGTGCTTTCGGGACCGCACAGGGTTTGATCACACTGTATGTCTTTCACTTTTCTTATGTTCAATAAAACAAAACAAAAATAAAAAAATAAGTACTTCCCTCTTCAGTCACACCACGCATCCCTTAGTTTCACTTTCAAAGGGAACTAGTCAGGAAAAAAAGGGGAAGTTGCCACTGATGGCTGGTTTTTAAAGGCACAAGGTGACAATGAGTCTGTACCTTCAAAAACAAGTCAACAATGGCATCTTCACTATTTCTACCCTTATAATTTCCATTAAAAGAAACATGGAGCCTGCCATTGCTGAATTTTCATTCTGCAATGCTAGCTGCCTGTCTGTCATGCCAACCCACTGGCTTCAATACCTTGAGTCACTGAGTATGCAGATAAGACTTTCATTTTCCAGATTTGCATATTTATTCCAGGTCATTCGACTCAAAAAGAACTAAAGACAAAGGATCAGCATAGTAGCCAGGCAACTAGTGTTTTCAGAAGGAGGTCGGCAATGTCAGTCCCCATGTTCCTTTTGGGAATAGTTCACTTCAACAGTATGAAGATGGATCTTAGGTAATTGCTAGTTGTAAGGTAAATCTGAACGGTGGTTTAACCTGTTTACAAAGTTCAGATCACTTGAACACCATGTTCTCCATTATTTGTTACTGATATTTCACAAGCTGCCAATAAACCAAAATGTAAAGCTGCAACAGTATATCATGCACATAAGTCATGTAGTATGGAACTAAACATGATCGATGTGTTATGGAAGCAACATGCTCAGTGAGGTGGTAATAACACCACCAGCTGAATACAGATTTATTGTAACTGTCATCTGAAGAAAACCTATTTGCAGCCCATACTGTGCAACCTAAGGTTAAATATTGCTGCTTAACTATTACTGAATTCAGGCTTCAAAGGTACATGCAGTAGAAATTAAAATTAAAGTCCAACTTTGGGTTCCTAAAGCCCATAGTTTACAATTCCCCTTGCCCCTGAAGGTCAACAGGCTGTATACTTTGTTTTTTTATATAGTAACCTTTTCTGTGGTCCTCAGACCAGGCATGTGTTGGCACAGGGTCCTTTACTTCTTCACCTCTCCTCCTGGGTGATCCTCAAGGGTAAGTGAGGCAGACTGAGGCCTGATGTGATGATGTTGGCCCCGCTCTTTGCATCATTACACACGGGGTCGGGCATGATCACCTGTATTCACAATCTTTCTCCAGTCTTCTGGGCTTAGTCACATTGAGTGTCATTCACATAAATCCCATCTGTTACCGCATGATTGTAACTCCAGCACCCAGTTTTCCTGTTCCATCCCATTCTTTGTCTCTTCAAGCAGTGGCAGCTGGATCTGCCACCCGATGATCCAGTGTCATTGTTTGCTAGGATGCAGGTGGCCAGATCACCGTTTTCATCCATTCTCATGGAGTTGGCAGCCTAGCTGTTCTCCATTTTGGTGGTCATTCCTCTTCTCTTCAAGTCACTTCCTGTCAGCCCAGTGGGTCCTGGACATGCACAATTGGGGTTATGTTACCACATCAGTTTCGTTTCAAAGTTCAATACTGCTGAGAGTAGCACAG
>NW_017307478.1:277117-292759 GCF_000935625.1 Nanorana parkeri | reverse complement strand
GATGCAGGCTGTGCATTCTGATCAGTGCTGCAAAGAGATCATTCTTTACTTTCACTCTCTGTAAATGTATTAGTCTGTTTAGATTAACTGAAAGCAATACACTTTCTAGTTCTTTTGTAGCTGATTTTATCTCAGCAGTTGTTCAGCTAGGGAGATAAAATAGGATTTGTCTGGCATAAAGATAAACATTTAGACCATAAAAATATCTAAATTCGTACTCTCGAAAAAATTACTACAGTTTCAATTTAAAGACCTACAGGGAAATAAATTTCTATGAAAAACTGAACCCGACTAACCTTTCTTGTACATGCAAATAATATCAGATATGATCTTGCTCACCAATAAGATGTGTCCTGTTGTGAAAATCAAATTAGCCAACATTTCTTGTACCATAAGTGACTCTATAATTGCTATTTACCCATACAGCCCTCTATAAAATAACATCAACTAAAATACAATTTTGGATCACACTGCCCGCAAAGCAATATAATAATGGTGTCTGCATTTTTTCACAGAATGGCAAAATTATGAAAGATTTTGTTAGCATATTTTCTCATAAATATTCCGTTTTGCTTATAGAGTGAGGCACTGGAAAACCTTCCTGGCTGTGACAATTCAAACTGTTATATAAGATCTTTTCTTAATATGGTTTGATATTGTCACTAGTTAGAGAATGCACTTGATTCTTCTGGTTTATTGTATCCTAAATGCAAAGGTAATAAAACATGATTACATGCTTCACCCAGGCAGTTGTTACAATATTCCATCATTCTAGTGCCAAAGTTGAGATGAAGCCTACAGCATCTTCGATAATTTATGCCACTTAACTTGTTCTTCGATCGTTTATTATTCCACTTTGCGTAGTGTTTTTTTTATTGGCTTGGCTATCCGAAGTTCTAATTTTTCCCCGAGTTTCTTGATGACAGCTGCTTTGCAAATGGGCAATAAGATAATGAATCTATTCTGTATGAGTGATGCCGCTTCAAGGAAAAAAAGGGGAAAAAAACCACAAAATTATCATCCACGGTTCAGACTACTTTCATCAACGGCATCATTAGAGAAGAAAAATATAGCTAATAAGAACAATTACAAGGTGGAATGTATCAGGGAATGCAGCGATTGGTATGCTGGTAACAATTTGTCATTACATGCAACCCTTGTAGTGCTGATGGCTTACACGTTGAGGAAGACAATCCTGGTATGTCACATTCCAATAATCGTGCAGTTCTAAGCACCGAGACGATAAACACAAATCAGAATATGTTAGTACTCAATTTATTTCCACAGTGTGTTCGGCAATGCAGACCTCACAACAATCTCTTTTGTCAGCTGCTCTGAGATGTAACACAGTGAGGCGTATTAATAAATGCGGGATTCTCACACTTAGCACTTGAAGTGAGCTACTAGTAAGGAGAGACCAATTTAATGCATCGTCAAGCACCAGACATTTCCTAGCTTGTGGCATTATAGGTACACTCAAGTCAAAATGTGCAAGCGATCAGCAAATTGGGAATAATATTTTCTGTGCCTGTTAATTATAACCTGACATGAGAGAAATATAGAGGCTGGCAATGTTGACCTCCTTATGAAAATGCTATTTGCCTGGCAGTCATGCTTGGCAATCGGGTTTTACAATTTCCTGAGTAGTGTGCATCAGGAGATCTACATTCACTTTGACTTCACTGGCTGCATACCAAAGAAAATAATTTCATAGTCGAAGAACTTCCTTCCTTCCCTCCCTTTCCTTTCCTTTTTTTTTCTCCTTACTTTTCCTTTCTCTTTTCCCTTTCCTTTCTTTTCCTTTCCTTTTTCATTTCCTCCCCTTTATCCTTTCCTTTTCTTTCCTTTCCTTTCTGCTTTCTCTTTTCCATTTCTTTCCCCTTTTGCTTTCCCATTTCCCTTCCTTCCACTTTCCTTTCTTGTTTTCTTATCTTCCCTTTCTCCTTTCCTTTTCCTTTCTTTCTCCTTCTCTTTTCCCTTTCCTTTCCTTTTCCTTTAATTTTTCCTTTCTCCTTTCCTTCCCTTTCTCCCTTCCCTTTCTTTCCTTTCTGCTTTCTTTTTTCCATTCCTTTCCCCTTTAATTTCAGTTTCTTTCCCCTTTTGCTTTCCCCTTTCCCTTTCCTTTCCTTTTCTTTCCTTTCCTTTGCTTTCCTTTCCTTTTACTTTCTGTTTCTCATTCTTCTCACTGCAGTGTATGTGTAGTTTACACTATTTTCAACTGTAAGAGTGGAACCAAATGGTAGGAGAATGCAACTACATTGCACATGCGTAGGAGTTGCAACATCACTGGACCTCCAGTGATTAAAGAAGGAAGACACCAGATGCTGGAAAACTATTGGAGAAGCTCTGTCACTGGTGGTGACACAGTGGTGGTGCAAAGCATGGCAAAATATGTAGGTAAGTTTGCCATAATTTGCCATAATTTGCAGGCATGCTATTGCATTTCAATGTTTCAAAAGTATTGATGCTATTTATATTTCCTAATGATATATGTGTATGAGGGCAGCCAACTCCTTTATGAAATATGGCAGAATTAGTATGATCACAAGAGCTTGAAATCAAATAAATGAAGGATTCCTAAAGAATTGACATAGGTATTTTGAAGCACAGAACAAAGTCTGTTGAAAAATGTGTATTGAACAGTTTGTTTTGTAAGAACAGAGAGTGCAGAACAATGTGAAACTGATAAATATACCAGGGAACATTTAGAATTCAGTAAGCCTAAGATTCCCAGAGGGAAGGTGGTTGTGGGGAATCCGATTGTGAAAATAATGTGGCACAATGAAGAGTGGCACTCGCCATAGGTGTGTTAATGCTGTGCTGTTTTAATTTTTTAGTAACAGATTTGCGATATAGCTGGCATTAGATCCTGTATATAGCAGCTTTTAGAATTTAGTTATTATAGCATGGAATGAGTACAGAATTGTTTTAGTATATTTATATTGTAACAATTGTCCATATCTTGTCTGCTAATTGTAAAAACTTTCCATTTGTTGCCCCCTTATTGTAAAGATTGCCAATTTGCAGGCTGCATATTGTAAAGATTGCCCATTTTTGTGCATGTTTTGTCAGGATTGCTATTTTCTCCTAGGTATTGCCAAGTCAGCACTGTTTAGAGGACCATATAACTATTTTGAACCCCCTACAGGTCTATCAGTATTCAAGCACCTCACAATTATCTACATGTTTGAAACCCTCACATTCATTTACCCACTGTTATCCTACCCCAATCTTAGGCTCAGTGATTTTTAAAAGGTCCCAGTTATGCTCATTTCTTGGGGGCATCACAAAGCAACATGGGAAGGCTTTCTTAACAGTAGATTATTTGACTCACTTGCAGAAATTAGACTTTTGGAAGTAAAGTAAAGTTTTACACTATCTTTCTGCATATAATATAATAACCTCATTCCTCCATTCCCTACTGGATGGACCTATAACTTTTCATTCAATTAGCTGCAGTCCACCAAAAGAAGACACATTGAAAAATCCAGGTAATAGGGAAAAGATAAATATAGGAAGCTAAAGAAAAATGAATGCAGGTAAAGTGAATTTTTACACTGAGTTGTTACGTCTGCTATCTAAAGATTGCTCAAAAACTGTGACATGAGGAGCTGCTCTATAAAGAGACAAAAACAGCTTTAAGGATAACAAGAGGAATGGAATAAGTTACTTTAAGCTTCACTCATGCAGTGATGGATACTTTGGTCTATCCTCTACATGTTCAGCAGTTTAAAAAATAAAGCTACTTTAATTGGACATCCCTAAATAATTGCTTAGTAGTTCTTTTGTTCTGCTAGAAACAGGTGATATGTGTTCTCTTTTCAAAGATAAGAAAAAAAAACGGCTCCACTATTAGAACTACAGGCCATCATTTCCATTTAGGTAAACCCTAACTGTATGACATTTAGTACAGTGTATTATAAATTGCCATTTTAAAAACAAAAATGCTATTTTTCACCATTTTTTGTATCCTTTGGTGCAGCTCAGAGGGGTAGATCTCCTACAGTCTTTTTGAAGGAGTAAAATTGGAAGACAGTGACAGAGAGCTTTCACACTACAGACAAGAAGTGCCTGAACAAGGACTTTCATCGCAGGATCACCAGGTAAAAGTTTAATGAAAGTTTAAAAAGGAACTGAATTCTGGAACCTGGACAAGCACAGGGTAAATGACTAGTCACTAATATTGTCCATGGTCTCCCTGCAGTTCCCCCTGCTTTGTTCTGCACTGTCTTTACGTGGAGGCAGCCAGGGTTTTTCTTTCTCATGTCATATCCTCCGGCATGGAGAACAGCATGGTGAGTATACTGTCAATTTTCTTACAGGGACCTACTTTTTTAAAAATTATTTAGAGATCTAACAGTGTGTATTTAAAGATTTGCTTTATTCAGAAGCAAATTAGCAACATTAATAGCACTGGAGCTCAAGAGAAGAAGCGACACACCACAGTCCACTAGCAATTAAAAAAACGTTTAGTCCATAAGGCTAAAAACTGTCAGGAGGCAGAGACTCCCCACCTAAAAGCCACCCATGCTAACACATTTCATCCATTTAGGGCTTAAATGTAGAGACACATTAAAAGCCCTGGAATTAAAAGACAACACTCAAAAACAATTTTCACAAATTAAGCTTTTAATTTTTCAAAATGAATCATATTACTTTGGTAAAGATTGTTATTACATCAAAATTAAGCAATCAGTAATCATTCTTTTGAAATTGGTTAAATTAAATAAGATAGGTATTTTCAGGCAGTAATAATTGTACATACTCAACAGCACAAAGTTATTATAAAGTCCCATTACTTGTGCAGTATGCTGATTGTGGTGTCCTAACCAGCAACTGAGTGAATAATTACTTTGCTGCCACTCAGAAAAATGAAGTAGATATCATTGCATTCTATTGTCATCATCTGTAGACAAGAGACACATTCTTGATGATATTCTTTTTTTCCCCTTCTTTTTAAAACAACTCATTGTTTTATTCTCTGTGAAAGTGATAGCTTTTTATTACTGCAAGAATATAAACTTATGCAGTTGGATACAATATTCTAAGAATAACATTCTGTACAGTACTCAGTTGAATAGCCGTATGTAATATTGGAAATGTTAACTAATAAGTGAAACATCACATCACATTCCAATGGAATGACATAAAATGGAGACAGAACTAAACTTCAGGTAAAGAGCAAAAGACAGTACACATTCACGGTGCCTATTATTTGTTAAAGCTATCAGTATTATTATCATCACCACTATATACCATATTTAAAAGACTCATTTACACCTTCTCATTCTTGTGTGTTGCATTAACACAAGTTGTGTCTTACAGTAATGTGTATTGTGTGAAGGCATTTAATGCAAGACATTGCTTGTATATCAAGGCAAAATTTTTCAGAAATGTTTGCTTGTCTTGCAAAACACTCTCAAACCAAGTTACTTGTAAACCAAGGTATTACTGTATATAGATATATTTATATATATCTATATATCTATATATCTCTCTATATATAGAGATATATAGATATATAGATATATATACCTTAAATACGTGCTGCGACCTTAACATAAGATTTTCGATCTTAAAAAATAACTGATAATAATAGGCAGTGAGCATTATAACAACAAGTAAAAATTAAAGTGTGTTAATTAAATAAAATAAAACATGAAACAAGTCCATATCTCTCTATGTGCAATCATAAGATCAAAATGTCCACCTATTTAAAGGTAAATCAAAAAGCACTTCATAATCTCCTCTCCATGGAATCAAACTTGTTTCCTGTTATGTAAAGATGGCTATCCGACTAAAAAATCAGCGTGTTCATGTACCGACTTATACAGTAGGTGATTCTATTGATTAGTCACTAACAATTTTCATAGCATTATCAAACTACAAAAATTTGCAAAGCTCTAGCCCAAGCATACACAACCCACTCTGAAATAAGAAGACCACAAGCACTGCAAATTCCAAAAAATGATGGGCCCTGGCAGCTCAATCTAAGACGAAGTAAAAAGATTTGGATGAAGTTTTGCTTTAAAATATGGCCAGTGTTACTATTGCCGGTACTGCTTTAAACATTCATACATTTCAAGCAGAAAGTTGATTTCATGGAGACTCATTGTGCCTGATTGTGCTCTGTTGTCTGCGTCCAAGCTTGCAGCACTTTCAATGTACAGCAAATGAGGATTTGAGCCTTAAATCCTATTTGCATACACTGACATTCTCCTATTGTATTCAGAGCTGCAATTATGGCTCTGATGAATTACAGGTACCAATTCAGGTGAATCTAGGCATACAAAAAGTGCCTAGATTTACACTTCATCATAAATATGCACTAA
The DNA here is from genome assembly GCF_000935625.1 of Nanorana parkeri. Taxonomy (NCBI): domain Eukaryota; kingdom Metazoa; phylum Chordata; class Amphibia; order Anura; family Dicroglossidae; genus Nanorana; species Nanorana parkeri. The sequence goes on along the minus strand of NW_017307478.1, from coordinate 286,427 downwards.
GATGTATCAGTCTGTTAAAGTATTCTGATAAAATATCTAGTTTAATACATTTACAGGGTTATTCTCTAAAGGGTGAAGAGTTTGGATATTTTTACTAAGAGCAAATTAATCCATCTCTCTTTACTTCCTGGAGCTCTGGCAAAGGATCTAGGACATATGACCATGCACATCATCTCAGGGAAAATAAATGCCTTTCCCTGAGATTTTACAGTTTACAGATGAGATTTCCCAGCAATGCACTGTGATGTAACTTTCCCAGGATGCATCTCTTAGGCATGGGCTACCTTCACTAATGTCTAAGAGGAACAGACAGTTGAAAAACAGTAATGTAAGTAAAAGCAAAATATGTTTGTTAAACTAATGAATGTATCTCATTTCATATCAGCGTGAAGAGCTGCATGCTGATGTGATTTTTAGTGAAAGGGGTAAAGGTCCACTCTAACCATTGGAAATAATGGGTTCACAATAGAAAAGGCAAATACAAAGCCAAATCTTACAAGGTGCAGAGTCCTTAACTGGAATTAACTAAAACCGACCAATTGCTGTATGGTTATTTATGGAATTAAGGAAGTGTCAGTGTGCTTCAAATGTATTTAGTGTAGTCTAGTATTACCCGCTTTTTACAGCTGAACTCCATTCAAAACAAAAAGAAAAAAATCCATACAGTTATGTGTTTATTTACTTGCTTTAAAAGTAGCAAAGTACTATGAGAAGGGGGAGTTAATTATATTTAGCTCTACAAAGACTGAGTTCTTCTAGAGGATTTCAGAGATACTCTGTAGCCTGATTGATGGATGGGATTCTTACATGCAGTAGACTTCTCTGGATGAATCAGAAGTTAGCAGGCAGGGGCAAGTAGATATGGGGTACTGCTCACAGGTGTCAGGGGTTAAGTATGGTATATTAGAGAGATTCTACTGAGAAATTCCCTATTTACTTGTTGCAAAGCCTATCCCTAGCAGCAGATAGTACCCTCTCTAACAAGCCTGAGAAGAATCCATAATAATGCTAGATGATCCCAGGAAGCTCCAGTACCTGCATATTAACTCCAAATAAATCATGCTGTTGCAATTGCCTTTTCCTTCCAGCACCCAGCTTTGTAGCAATGTCTGAATTCAAAATGGCTTTGCTCACTCTCCCTTTGCTTTCAGATAACACTCCCCCTGGTTCTCCACATGACACCTATTCTTCAACATATTAGGTTAGGCCACTATCGCTTTTCCCATGTTTGACAGCAGGCCGCAATGGAGTTTATCAACACATTTCAAAGGAAAATTGGGTCTTCTCTGGGGAAGCCCAGTTATCTGACCATTAACTCTAAGTGGTCAACTTTATCTGGTGAATGCATTCACTTTAGAGGGAATATCACTGTGTGGAACACTATTAAGTGAGATTGCCTGGAGCACCCTTTGGAGCACATTGCGCTTTCTACTTACCTGTTGCACTGGAGACACTGCTCGATTCAAGTAGAATGGTTTACTGTGTTTATTATTGTAGTTATACTTTTGGCACTATTCATTGTGTGAGTGTTTGCTGTGCTAAATATGCTTGGCTTACGCTACCGAGTTTTTTTGTTTTTTTTTGCATTAATGGGAGAAATCTTAAACAGAGCTATGATGGAGAAAAAGTGTAACCAAGGGCACTAGTAGTGATTGATGACATAAAGTGCCTAATGACCATTACTTTTAGTGGTCTGTAGGTCTATAGCATCTGGTGAGTTAATCCATTCCTGAGGGTATACTTAGATGATCTTTGAATACCTTTGTATTGTCTTTGTCTTTGGAGGACTGAACACTCTTTGCACTGTGATAAGACACTGGGGACATTTTTTGATACTGTGACTATATTAATGTTTAAGGGACTGTTACCTCAGTTTTAATGGACGCTCATCTACTATTTTATTTACTTACCGTCCATTTCTTTATGTGTGTATTTAGTAAGTTTTTTCCCCACAGCACAGCTGCTATAGGTAGGGTGAAAGGTAAGAGTGTGAATAATTTTTTTACATCAAAGCATAAATCCCATAAAATAAGTGCACACATAAATTAATCTTACGAGAAGATGTTTTTTTTAGCTGAATGGTCTGGTGACAGGGTCTCTTTTGTCTCGAATGGTATAGCATTTTCAATTTCACTGGTTGCCTGCTGTTGTCTTCAAAGCCTTTTTACATAGGGATGTTATGGTGTTCCCTAAGATTGGCAATAGGCAAAGACAATAAAGCTGCATATATCATTGTTTGTAGACAATCATACACTGTTGGTGGAGATTTATCCATTAAAAATAATTTCTCTTGTCCACCAGAGACTCAAAAAAGAGTTGTAAAAAATATTAAAACATATAAATGAAATTCCAAAACTGTATATAGACGAATAAACCTAATCTGTAAAGCACATTGATGTGCAAGAGACCTTCTTGTTAGATAAAAACAAAGGTTATATATGATTGCATGATTAATGGGCAATCCCTTTTCTGCAGAAATACAAAAATTAAGACAATAATCCTGAAATAGTTATGTTTTTTAATCAGGATATTTCACAAGTGACTGTGTATCATTCTTGAAAAAGGAAAGCACAACAGTAACATCCACCTTTCTCAGAAGCCTCTCTGTTACATTTTGAACACCAAATATAGCCATCTGCAGAAAGGCTTCTACCTCTTACTGCAGGATTTCTGTAAATTATGAACTTACTGAATAAATAACTTTGTGAATCTGTTGTATGATAGATATGCTGGAGCCTGTGAAAATTATTAATGCCTTTACTTACTCTCACAGCTGGTGTGTTATAAATATATAAAGATACTGAAACCCTTTTATGAAGTATCTGACAGCTAAGCAACATTTGTCAGTTATGTAAGAAAAATCAGTGATCAGTATTTTAAGGTCACTTAAAGTTTTTAAATGGGATTTCAGGTTTAAGAGAAAATCCCCAATCTGCCTATAAACCAAGCATTTAATAGAATAGAGGACCTTCCCTAGTCACCATGCAAATATCAATAAAAGTCTAACTTTGGTTCATGATCATTGTTCATGCACCAGCTGAGCAGCAGATGGTGCTACAGCGAGCTCTAAAAAATATGGCTCTAGGTGTCTGCAAAATCAACATGTTGCTGGACAATATACTGTAAAAGTTTATGTAAAGGCATGTTTTTAGTTTTGGACAGAATGGGGCAGGGTTAGACCTTTTGTCATGTTTTATTGCCGTTTGTGTCCCAGGTTTGCCTTACTTTATATTTTTGCACCATTTTCATAAATCAACCTATCTACAGCTCAAGTTTTATGCCACCTTACTTAAAAATTACAATTTTCCTATAATGACTATCAGGGGGGCAGTTAGAGAAGATAAACATAGCTGAACTAGTGCAAGGCCTTGGGAAACTGCTGACAGAATCATTGAGGGTAACCCATGACATCAACACAAAAAGCTGAGGCTTAAAAGGTGGATAGGGATAGGATCAAGCCAAGTTTAATCCAAGGCCTAGACAATGCACATGTAAATGTGTTACTATCTCCTGCATTGATGTGGAAGTCAGGAGGAGGAACCAGTGAGAGCTTTGGGGGACCAGGGAGATCCACACTCCCAGAAGGGTTGTTTCCCTGCAGACTTCAGAGGAGGATTTCTGCTAAATGGAGTGGTGTTTAGGCAACAGATAGGTGGTTAAAGTCTTATTTTATAGGTATGTCTGTTAAGCATGTTTCACTTTAACGATAAGGTTCAATTAGCATAGTTATATCTAGGGGACAGATAGGGTTAAATGTTTATGTAAAGTGCAAAGGGTTAATTTTCAGAGTTGAGTTTGGTGTTATAGATTAATTTTAAGGGTTACCTTTTAGTGTAGGTAAGGGGATTTCTTAGGTAAGGATGAATGGGAAACAGTACTTTGACTGTATGATAAAGGCATTCAATTTCAATCCAGTTTATAAAACTTTCACATTAGTATTCACTGTGCATTTCATACCTGACAATGCAGATTTCAGTCAATACAGGTATAATAAAGTGTATGTAATCTCCATGCAGAACACTCAATCCCTTGTGCTTACTAAGATATTGCACATCACAGGGACTAATGTAAAGCTGACTATGAAGGACAGTGTCTTAATACCCAAGGTAAGCACATGCATAGCAAACTAAAATAGTTAAATACTCCAAAGAGTTTGCAAGAGAATTAACATTCTAGCTTTAGATATTGCTCAGAAACATTGTTATACATGTACATTTTACTTTAAAAAGATTGACTTAAAATGAGAACCTACCTCTGCAGAGGAAAAAATATAACCCTTTGCAGGTCAGTTATATACTGTAGCAAATGTATTAAATCTCATAAAATGTAATTGCAGATTAAAAAGTAGAATTTTAATTTAAAAGAATGTTTCAGGTTCAGTGGATGACTGTATTTATATATTGGTTTCCATTTTTTAATGTAAATCAAACTTTTTTTAGCCTTGGATAGGGGAATGGAAGTGTTAGTCACTCTGTTCAGTCTCCATTGGGGAGTTTCGCCTTCGCAAATTGTCCTAGTGACCACTGTCACTGAAACAGAAAGTTTCAGTGTAGCATAGTCCACCCTCCTTACCCATCCTGCTCTGCAGAGGGTGCTGTTTCTTTCAACTCTGATCCACACAATCACCTGAGCTGCCATAATCCCCTGGACTCCTGGAATTGGTCAATTGTCCCATTTGGTCAATGATGTCACCCATAATTCCTGGCCAATTTTTTTGCATCCGGCTGGGGACATGTAATTTGCAATGAGAGTACAGGTGGGGCAAGATTGTCAGTGCGGATCATTGTGCTTTTGTTGGCGGATAGGGATGATAAAAATTAGGGAATTTGATTGAATGCCGAACATTTTCTCAGAATATCATAACTATAATAGTGGTATTTCTACTGCTATCATATATGACACTTTACTGGTGTCAAGGGTTGTTTAGGAAGTCCTTAGCAACCACTGACTTAACCCAGCCCATTTACTTGCATGGTCAAGAATCCCTGACCACATAAACAAAGGGTCAGGGATAGTGGAGACATCAATGCTCAGATGTGGCCATGGCCATATTTAGTCAATGATGCCACTACTATCCCCTTCCCTTCCCTTAAATTACAAGTGACAGCTCAGGTACCTGTTATTCGGTGAGTGACTGTAGTTGCAGGCAGGTTTGCAGGTTTTTTCTTACACTGGTTGATGTTTGTCGTGATTGATGAGGATCTTTATTGCTGGATGATGTGGTTGAAAATGGATCTGCGCCATGGGACTTTTTTGGGGGTATTTTTTTGTTTTTAAATAAATGACTTTTCCAATGTTTGGGTGTATTTATTTACTGGTTACTTTTTTGTGAATGAGTAGGAGTACTATGTACTATGGCCAGGAAAGGAAGGGCAGAAAATACTGTATGCACATTCACCCTTACTGTAACATACATGGCCATATGCCTTTCAACATTGGGGGAGTACCTTGCAAGAAAGGGTGGTAAAGCCTCCCCTCTCTTGCAAAGTACCCTTGTCCAAATGTTGAGAGACAAGGGCTTTTCCCTTTGTGTGATTGGGGGACTTTAGGTGGAATGTGGAATCCCCATGTATAATAAGGGGGTGGCCAGAGATCAGTCCTTTCCCAGGGAAAGAGAACAGGGATAAATTAGTAAAAGGATTTAAAAAAACAGCAACACTGAATTTAAAATCCTTTACTAAAACAAAAACACATATGTACCAGCCTTTAAAATAAAGTTTATTTATGTTTCTAGAAGTAAATCTATCATTAGTCATGACGTCCAGCAATGTATCCATCAATCAAGTTGCACCGCAAGCTGATGTACATCAATCATGCTGACCTATTGCCCACTGATCTGCACAGACTGCACTACTGCTGCTGCTAAATGACAGATTTTTGGCTGCTGTAATTTAAATTTACCATCTGGAATCTTAGGTGACGCTATTGTTTAATTATGTCACTTGGGATTCCAGGCAGTTGTACTGCCCCAGGCATTTGTCGATAGCCCTGGGAATGCAGCGTGCACATATTGGAGGTTCGAAGAAATGGTGAACTAATGTGGCCGTTCGCGTTTATACCAACCAATTAAAAGCAAAGCACTTCCTGGCCTCTGAATCAAGGGGTTTTTCTTTGTATGATCCAGCCCCTCCTTGTCAAAGGCAGGGTTCCCAGATGTCTTTCCTTATGTGCAAGGAAAATAAAAAACAGGATTTTTGCTTACACATGATTAGATATAATTACAGTTAAACACATATAATTATGCATGTTGCATGGTTTTTAGCATGTGTTTTTCACCAAATTCAGTGCACTTGAACATGACAGATGTTCAGTTCTACTGTAGCTTTTCAGAGCTGAATCTGTAATGTTCAGGATGAATTTAAGTTTTGTCTGAACATGAACAGCAACTCTAATCCTAAGACAATTGTCATGCAGTAGACTACCATTGCTCCATTGTAGACCACCATTGCATTAAATTGCAAAGTACTGCTATTGCCTAACTACAAGTACATAAAAGGCTTTCATTTGGCAAGCCAAGAACCTTGCCTTGCAGTTAACCCCCACATTGCAAGAGTTAACTGCTTGTTTATGCATAGGGGACCAGAGTAAAGCACAGTTACTTTCCTGATGCCCGCTCCCACTGTTTCCAAGACCAGTGCCCGCAGGCTCTTCACACCTTTGATTCAGTAGTCAGAGGCCCATTGACATCATCAAATCTAATGCAGGATTAGATAGACCTGCATTAGACATGAGAACAACGAGGGACAGTCCACAAGCCACAGCAGAGGGGGAAGAGGTGAATGCAACCCGCAAAGGGAGCAGGGATTAGGTTAGTAAATCTGCTTTAAAGAATCCCCAGCATGTGCCAGGAACAAAATCCTACACACATGTGACCCTTCATATTACAGTTCATGCTTGTGGGGTTTGGGATATTCAACTTTCCCAGGATCCTGGAAGCGATGGATAAAGGTGTTTTTTTATTTTTTGTACCTAATATATTATTACTATTTTAGGTTTAAATTCAAGTTTAATTAGACAACACAGGACCTTTCATTCTGACTCGAGTTGTTTTAATGGTGACTTATTCTTCCCTGAGATTTCTATGCTTAGCACAAATGGTATAAAGATAATCACTGCAGACATTTTGTTGTAAGATGGCTGAGCACAACAAAATACTTACCATCCATGCCTATCATTTAGAGATCAAAATGTATTTAGCTCTAAACCTAAATACTAATTTTCTCACAAGGAAGAATGAAGACAGGAAATAACACTGAAGAGGAAGAAAGTGACATCACACAAAAATGGTTGATTAACTGAAATAAAGTGCAGTTAACACAGTGGCCACTGGAAATGAGCCTTACAGAAACGCTTACAGGATACACGTAATTACACTATTCATTTGCCATAAGCAACGTTATAGGTGGCTGAGTATTTAAATTGCGTTATTGAAGGTCCCTAAAGAAACCATTCTAGAAAGAAGCTTAATGACTGTCATTGCTACTTCTTGTTCTGCAACATGTTCCTGGCTGTGATGTTTACCCTCTTGCTTTAATATTGTCTCTCATACCTAAATCAATCATGCAAATAAGGATGTTACAGAAATGTACACTTGTTCCAGGTCTGTGGCTCAAACCTTTTCTGAACCTAGTTAGTCAGTGTACCAGCCAGACAACTAGCATCTTCGGTAGAGATGAGCTTAGGGATTGGGTCGACCATGAGTTTGAACCCTAGCTGTTTTCAGTTCATCCTGCACACCATCATTGGTTCACTGGTAGCTGAGCAGGCAGGCACACCATACCAACCAATGTTTCTTTCAGGAAATATTTGCTTTAATGACCAGCCCCATCATTCAGCACACCAAAGACAAAAATGGACACAACAGTCCCAGCACTAAATTCTGTTATAGGGTGGTATTTTATAAATGTTTCCCAATATCTGGAAAACCCCCTTACATAAATAAAGGACTATACAGTAATATTTTTTATTCAGAGGGTCTCAGAGACAGAACCTCAAGTCTTTGTAATCTAAGTCCAAGATATGTGAAATGGTACATGAGTTCAACCATCAAAATCTAAAAATGTCTTCAACTTGAGGAGTGATGACATTTGTGGAGACCCCAGTAAACTTTTTATTTTATGGTAAGCTTTGGTATCTTTGGAAACCTACAGCATTAGCTCTTATGTTTGCATTTACCTATAAATATGCTTTGAAATGTTTCTACATAAATCATTTTGGAATTTTTGTATGTGTGGGTTCATATATGCAGTTTAATTTATATAGACAAAACTACACATTCCACAGTATATAAGTAGGTGATATAGTCACACGATGACTACCTGAGACATTAATCAATTAGCTAAAGCGTCAGCACTTAGCTGTTCATTTGATAATGTGGGGCTTTGAACATATGCCACCTGCAATTTGTCAAGCAACTTTGCCCCTCTTTACTCCCACATGAATTCATTTTTGAAACTGCAAGAGTTAGGAGAAAGTTACACAATGCACCATTACAAAGGAATGTATCAATTTTTGCTTCCAGGCCTGTCATCTCTCTACCTTCCCTGTGTGTCAGAAAGCCCTAAAGGTATAGACTGTTTAGAAATATAATAGCCTTAAGAAATATATTTATGAGCATCACTTAGAGAATTGAGTTGAATAATGCTGGTTCGCTTTCACACACATTAAAGTGAAAGCTTGTTCAGAGCTGCAGAGCTGCCAGGAAAGCCAAAGAATGGATGACATTTTTAACAGATTAACATGTCTGCATTAAAACATAGAAAAAGTTCTATTGTACTGCATTTCAGCAAATATGTTATTAGAATATGTATGTAGTTAGAATGTGGGAATCGTTTTTGCTTTTTTTAGTATTGCAGTTGAAGGTAAACTCCAAATCATAAATATTGCATTATAGTTTATTTGGGACGTAGACACTTACTTCCAGACATCCATTGCTGCATACCTAACTGGACAACATACTTCATCCATAGGTTTGCTGTTATCCTTTCTAAATCTAACAGGCAAAAAGTGGACACTAATAGGTCTATTTACAATTTGTTATATACAAGATTCAGGCAGCTTTCACCCAAAGATCACGTATCTTTCTAATTGAATCCAAATGTAAAAAGTGTGACTCCTGGATGAAAGTTGTGTGAACAATTATAAATAGACCAATTAGTGTCCAGTTTTTCTCTGCCGCATGCAGAAAGTATAACGGAAAGCCCATGGATGAAATCAGAGGTGTTTTGTGGTTTTAAGCAACATCCTCTAGTTCACAGAGAATCAGGTTGCATATGATATATTGTGGCCACACCCCCCCCCCCCCCCCACA
>NW_017307478.1:269406-277009 GCF_000935625.1 Nanorana parkeri | reverse complement strand
ACACTGCTGCTGAATGTCACCACAATGCAGTAAAGCCCATCTACCTCCCTTCCTCCCACCCTACTCACACCTGATTAAAAAAAAAATCTTAATGCTTCAGAAGCCTTTTTTTTTACCTACATGGCCCTCCACAGCATCTATTGTGGGGGTGGATTCTGATGATTCAGCACTGCAGCCCAGGCCCATGGCTGTCAGGTTTTGTTGCCACCCCTCATTGTGACATCATCATATCACTGGTGTCTTCTGGAGTCAGTGAGAATCTTGCTCCTGCACAGCCAATGGAAAGTGTCCCCATTACCCAGGTAGCAATGTGGAACATGAAAATGGGCCCTCCCCACCATAGTCTAGAGAAAAGAAGACTCAAAACCTGCTGTGTCACAAGACTGCAAATTCAAAAGAAAAAAATGTTTTCCTGGACCATACTGAAAATATTAACCTGTACATTTTTTGTGCATCTAGAGGGAGAAAAAGCTCCATATACAGTAAATCTTGCTGTAATATAATTTGGAGGCTGCATGCGGCCACTATACTTTGTCTCCTATTTTTATTCCTGCCAGTCAAGCAGGAACAATCAAATATTCAGACTTATGATATGAAGACAACTGACCCTGTCATTGTCACAAAAAAGTGGTGCAGTGGATGGTGATGTCGGAACTTACACTATGCATGAAAGTATGGAGCTGCAGGTACAATGTAGCCCCTTGTGAGTTTTAAATGAGAATAACTGAGCAGACAGAACAATGTCTTGAGGCAGCATCTTGACAAGTGGCAGAGTACATATTCTCTAGTTGCCAACATTTCAGAAAATTTCCAGGGGCACTTTTTTTTCTTATCAGTGCATCCAGCAAGCTATGGTGGGTGGGATAAGTACTTTAATTGGGTGGGGCATTTATTTAAAATGGGCATGGTTTTACAAGAGGCATATCATCAACCTATTCTAAATTTTTACTATAAATCATGTATATACAGGATTTATCATAAAAAGACGGAAACACAGCCAAGAAGGCATTATTTGTTAGTTAAATTGGGTGTATTTGTTTAGCTAGCCACTTTTATTCCCAACAGTTCTTCCAAAGAACACAGTAATAAACACCAATTACATTGCAAATACATTTAGGATAAAATATTTTAAGAAAATTCAATTTGACATGCTCTGTCTTCTGCTCTGATACATGTTGTGGCTGCTGATAGGTTTAAGGTTTTTGTAGGTAGCAAAAATCCTGTGCAATAAAACTAATAGGGCTCGCTTCTCCCAGCTTAATATAATGTACCCCATAGCGAATACAGTGTACAATATAGTGAATGCAGAGTAGGGGTCAAGAGTATAGTAATAAGCATAGCGCATTCAGTGCAGGGGTCAGAAGTAACATGTAAATCGTAATAAATACAGTGTACAACATAGTGAATGAAGTGCAGGGGTCACTCAGATCTATAACGTGCAACAAATAATATACATTGAAAGGGTCAGGAGTGTAATGTACAACATACAGTAGCGTATACAGTGCAGGGAATAAGAGTATAATATTCAATATAGTCAATGCAGTGCAGGTGTCAGGAGTATAATATACAAAATAGTGTATATAGTACAGGGGACAGGAACAAAATGTACAATATGATATAAACAGTGCAGGGGTCAGGAGTATAATGTACTCCATAGTGAATGTAATGAAGGATCAGGAGTGTAATGTAAAACAAAGTTATTGCAGAGCAGAGATCAGGACTATGTAACATACAGGACTGTATACAGAGTGCAGTGATCAGTAATATTGTGCCCCTTACTGCTGGTCAGTGGAATAAAATATGCATTAAAGGGGTTCTAAAGCCTCCCGGTTTTTTGCCTATATCTACTGCTGGCAAGCAGTAGATATAGGCAAAAAGTAAAAAAAAACAAAAAAACGCTTAAACAGCGGTTTAGACTGACCTCATTATTGTTGCGCGCTCCCGCAGCGAGAGTTTGGAACTGTTCGTGCGGCCGCAAAGGATCTTGGGGCGGGCGTATGTGCAGTTCGGATTCTCGGCTGGGAGACTCCTCAACACACAAGCACAGAGCAATGTCAAAATTATTTACATATGAATGAACTGTACACTGACACAACATAACAGAGAGGAGCTGCTCGGCAGAGGTGGTGATGGACAAATCAGTGAGTCTTACACTGTGATCCCGAAAGGTGTCCCAGGACACAGCCATCACAGGTAAACTGAATTAAAAAGTGGGACTGTACTGGCAAAACCAGGACAGTTGCTAACTACATGCAGCTAAAGTTACAGACAATGATAAGGAGCATAGCCTAATCTTGCACACAGGGCTCTTTTTAGCCTTTGAACACCATTGTAGATTCATGTAAGATTGTATTCTGCCACCCTTGAGTATACAGAACCAGCTTTTTATGACAGGCCATTGTTTAGATCAGTGGCACTAAACATTAAAACTCTGTTTAGCTTTTTTGGGTAGCAGTGTAAGGATCCCAAACAACATTGAACCCAGAGCTTTTTCCTGGGAACTACAAAAAATGATTTCTATTTGGAGCACTGCTACATGAGCTAAGCACCTATAGTTTTGAAAATAAATACTATCCAGTTATCACCATTCTGTGACAATAATCAATGGTCACATCCATTAAAATCAAAGTTAATAATATGAGCCTGGTCATGACAAGAAGACAGAGCACGTTATTGTGCAAACTTACATTATCTGAATGTAAAAGTTTCACTTTGTTCATTGTTTTTACAGTCAGAATCCAATCACAGTGATTGCTCTTTGGATACATAATATAAGCATAAATTGCTATTTTAATTCATTAAAGTATGTACGCATTAGAGAAGCATTCTGATGTTGTATGATCAATAGGTTACTGGCTCATCACTTTCTAGTATTAACTATTCATTTTAAAAGAGACTTATGGAAATGCAGTGTCAGAGAAGAGCAATTTAATAACCTCATCTTCTTCACTCCAAGCTAGAATACAACAAATAAGTAAATTTGCTCTTACTTACTTTAAGCCTGTCTGATTTATCTTGCTTTAGTTCTTGAGACTTAAAGTAAGTCTGTCATGAGAGAGGTTTGAGGGCTGTGATTTCTAACCTCCTCTGAGATCTACATACCTGTTGAGGGTTAATCACTCAAGTATTCAGCAAGAGGACCAGAATGACACTGAAAGGTTATTTCCACTTTTTCAGTCTACTTTAAGAAAACCCCACCATGTGTTTGTGTTTCCATTCACACAATATAACTAAATATATATTTTTAATAATATGTCTTACCTTTTAGATTTTTATTTGCTGAAGACCTTTGTCTTGAAGCTACTCTGAGCAGTTTGAAAGTGAAAGTAGAGGGACACACCGGGAACAGACAGAGCTTCTTCTCATTGATATACAATGCTTCTAAGTCTTTCACAGTGTTCATATCTAGTTTACAGCTGATAATGAGAGCTGCCAGCACAAGTACAGATTGGGTTAATTAAAGTAAACATAACTTCCCACAAGCCCCTTCAGCCCCATCCTTAAAATTACATAGGAAGGAAGCTAGGTAGGATTTTTAAGCAAATGAAAATCTCTTAGCATGTTAGCAGCATTTTTTAATTAGTTGTTGTTTAACCCTTTCCCGACCAATGATGGAATTATCCCAGCACAATTAAGTTAGTTCATGACCAGTAATGGGATAATTCCATCAATCGGTACAATGAGTGCTGGACCATGAAGGGGCCAGCAGCTCATTGAGTTACTGCTGTTGATGGGTCCCTTGGGGGCTGAGGCAGACCCTCAACAGCAGATTAGGTGGTCACATTCCTGTGATCACAGCGAGAGCTGATCACTGTGATTGCAGAGCCGTGACAGTCACACAGCCAGCAGCTGCTCACTGTGTTTTGTAAACAGCTAGCCGGCTGTGTTACAAAAATGAGGAGAATACTGTATTCTACTCAGAAATACTAAGTATCAAAGCCCCTGTAAATAAAAAGCAAACCCTTGGTGCCTCCTAGTTTGATAAAATAAAAAGAACATCAAATACAAATTTTAAAAGGGAAAAAAGTTTTAAAAAACTCAAAAAAGTTTTAAAAAAATATGTTTAATTAAAAAAGGATAAGAAAATATTGTGCTGAGGAGACTATTAAAGATAGGAGACAAACATACCCCATTCTAAAATTGTTCCACAATAAAATTGCATTTCACTACATTTATTTTGTGACCTAAAACGCCAAAAATAGACTGAAATCCCAGACATATGATATATACTATTATTAATTACTTTCTGTTAGCTTCACTAATTATGTACACATTATTATTGCCAAAGCTGTGAAAAAATTTGCTTTTTTATTTAAAAAAATAAGAATTTATATATGCATGTGTCACATCAAATGAAAGCCCATTTTGTCTTTGAAAAACTGGTAAATAATATGTGTAGGTGCAATGCATGAGGAAGATGGAAACACATAGCAAAAATGGCAAAATTGCTGCGGTCCCCAGAAGTGAAAACATTTTCTGAACTGTGCCTGCAATGCAATCCCCCAACAGCCCAAAAAAAATCTGATTGGCCAAAGAGCAGTCACATGTCCAATTCACTATTTTAATTTGGACAGATATGTATATTCATTAATGGAGAATTCAGATTCGTCGGATGCATCCAAATGTCCGAATTTAACGAAATTCATACGAATATCCATTCGGAATAAAACAAAATTTACATGTCTAACAAATGTAAAGTAGATGTTATCCCAATTTAGCTGCAAAATTAAAATACACTTTAAGCAAGTAGCATTTCAAAAAGATTAGATCAGCAGTGGAAGCCCCCATGTATCCTAAACTCTAATACTAAACTGTTTTAGATTGGATTTTACCCCCTTTGACTAAAAATCACATCAGCAAACAGCTCTGCATGCTGATATGAAAGCATCTTACATTTATTTGTTAAACAAATGTATTTTTATTTCAGTTACAATTTCTTTTTTTCCACTTCCTGGTCCACTTTGGCACAAATTATGTAATTGTTTCCAAGTGTTGCATCCTGGGAAGGTTACATCAGCAGTGCATTGCTGGAAAATCTCATCGGTAATCTCAGGAGGTCTCAGGGAAAGGCATTTTCCTCCACTGATATGATGTGCATGGTCACATGTCCTAGTCACATGTGCCAGAGTTCCAGGAAGTAAAGGGAGATCTAGTAACCTTCCCCTAGTTAAAATGGCCGCTGTCTGAAGACTGGGGAAGAAAAAAAATAAGGTATGCAAAAAAATAAAAAGCCAGCATATATCTAGAAGTATCTGTTAGTAGATTCTCATAACTAAACATTTCTAAAGGTGCCTTTGTTGTTATTTTGAAGATATGGGTAAAGTTCCTCTTTAACTGCCCCTTGCTTTCCTGTAATGCACACTGATGAAAACAACTGTGTAATACTTACCAACGAGCAACTCTGGGTACCATCCAGCTTCAACAAATGCAATCACATTGGCAGGGCATGTGCTCTCTGGCCTAAGAGCAGTGACAGGCAGATAATTCATCATACCCATACACATTGCGCAATGCATCCTAATATACTCAGAGCATTATCAGAGCCAGAATTATAGCCATGTTACATGGATCATATTTAGTGTTATGTAACCAACACAACATTGTTGCCACAGTTGGGTTCAATGTCATGTTATCAGGTATAGACGAGTCCATACTGCAAGATCCAGAGTCAGTATCACAAGGTTACCAGGGTTAGAAAGGAGAAGGGTGGGGGAGGAAAAAAATAGGAGGTGATCAGTAGCACCATATAGAGGAGTTTATAGCAGATGCGTGGTGCTATGGAGGGAAGATGTTTAGTGGGTATGTGGCTCTGGAAAGGAGGAACAATAATAATTCAGGCAGAGGTGAAACTACAAATGGACGGTGAGTGACATTAATTAATTACACTTATCTCATTGCTCCATGAGATACAACAAATAATACTTTGATGAGATTGCAACAGCATGCAGCATGCATGAAGTATTACAACCTGCCTGTTATGTGAACTTATACTATAATTTTGGCTTAAAATTGGTTAGCCTATCTGAATTGCCGCTCCAAGGAGTTTCCTGAACTTCTCAGTAAGTAGGCCTACAAGCTAGACTCTCTGCAGTTGAGACCCATAGAGATTTTGTTCATATAAGAAGTTGCACATTGTTTGATGTTTTGCAAATGCATACATTGGGTTATGTCTAGAAAATTTTCTTAAATGTACACTCCACAGTCAGATAACAAAGAGGTGGTCAATTGCTTTTCACATGATTAATATTTGTTATTTCACCCCTTAATCTGAAGAGCTATTCCAGATATTTGCAGAAACATTTACTGTACTTCAAAGACTCATCATTAAACACAAAAAAGCTGCTTTGCTAGGACAAATTATCAGCAACTAGCATCAGAAGCTGCCGCATGGGATTTCTGGCAATCAGATTATGTCAAGTCCCATAATAATCTCCCGACACTGCCTTAGATCTGTAATAATACTTTTAATAAAGGTCCCGAGTTGTGTGTACACAGAGATTTTATTGATTATCTAGTTAAACTTTTACGACTCTGTAATTACTCGCTAAAAATTATTTGATTAATCTTCTACCTCCCCACCAGCAAGCATTTATGATGGCCACAATTAATGGAGAGAGGCTCTGTTAACAGGTTATTTAGAAACATAAAACGTACACAAGAAAGGGCCTGACACTGGTAAAATAAGATCCATGCTGATGTCCCCTGGGCTCTTTTTAAACAGTAATATAATTTCATATGAATAATGTGACACGCACAGTTGCAATTTGCTAGAATTTTTTTTTCTTAAAGTGATTCTATACCAAACAGGGCCGTATTTAACGCAGGGCAAAGAGGGCACTTTCCCCGGGCCCTGTCATGGTTGTGGGGCCCAAAGCAGCTGCCCCTTGAGCCCGCTGCCCGCCGCGGTCGTACCGTAGAATCAGCACAGGAAAAAAAACCTTCCTGCATGTGGGCAGGAAGGTACCAAAACATCACATTAGATGGGGTGGTACGACTCTTACGGAACAGTTGGTACATCCCAACCCCCCCATCCAATGTGATGTTTTGGTACCTTCCTGCCCATCCCCTATTCAGCCTTTGGCACCACTTGCTTGCTGCTACTGTACTGATCTCTGCAAAGGCTTCCCCCACCCCAGCGTCAGACCCCTGTTCAGCCTTTGGCACCACCTGCTTGCTGCTACTGTGCTGATTCTGCACCAGCACAGTAGCAGCAAGCAGCTGGTGCCTATGGCTGAATAATATGGGCTCGACGCTGAGGTGGGGAGCCTTTGCGAGGACAGCACTTCAGCGTCAGGCCCCTATTATTCATAGGAGCCCGACGCCCCTATGAATGATAGGGGCGCCTTAATTGCCCTGTCGGAACAGCACATCACCTCGCTCGCAGTCAGGTAACGTTGTGAGCTCTCAGCCCTGCCTCTGTCAAACTGAGACTCTCAGTTTGACAGTGACAGGGCTCAGCGCTTATACGTTTCCTCGATTGTCTGTACGGTCCATCCACTCTGTCTTCTGGAGCTCTGCCCACCAGCCAATGAGAAGAGACCTCACCCCTCCCATCCACCACACGAGGATCTCTGGCTGGGAGTTTGGAGTTTATCTTCAGCAG
>NW_017307478.1:232381-269026 GCF_000935625.1 Nanorana parkeri | reverse complement strand
CCCTCACCCCAGCGTCGGACCCCTGTTCAGCCTTTGGCACCACCTGCTTGCTGCTACTGTGCTGATTCTGCACCAGCACAGTAGCAGCAAGCAGCTGGTGCCTATGGCTGAATAATATGGGCTCGACGCTGAGGTGGGGAGCCTTTGCGAGGACAGCACTTCAGCGTCAGGCCCCTATTATTCATAGGAGCCCGACGCCCCTATGAATGATAGGGGCGCCTTAATTGCCCTGTCGGAACAGCACATCACCTCGCTCGCAGTCAGGTAACGTTGTGAGCTCTCAGCCCTGCCTCTGTCAAACTGAGACTCTCAGTTTGACAGTGACAGGGCTCAGCGCTTATACGTTTCCTCGATTGTCTGTACGGTCCATCCACTCTGTCTTCTGGAGCTCTGCCCACCAGCCAATGAGAAGAGACCTCACCCCTCCCATCCACCACACGAGGATCTCTGGCTGTGAGTTTGGAGTTTATCTTCAGCAGCAGATGGAGACTATGTCGGCACGCTCCTGCCAGCTCCCGCCCACGAGACACGGCCAGCACAGTACTGGTGAGTGGCGGCCTGGAGAGCCCTGAGGAGAGCGCTGTGGAGAGCGCTGGTTTAACCAGGGCCCTGTGGGTTCTCACTAGGGCTCTGTGGGATCTAACAAGGCTGGTTAGACCCCACAGTGCCCTGGTGAGACCCCCCACAAGCCTGCTACCCTGGTGAAGCTCCCACAGAGCCCTGGTTTAGCCAGGCCTCTGCAGGGTCTCACCAGGGCTCTGTGGGGTCTCACCAGCCTTGTTTAAACCCCACAGAGCCCTGTTGGGACCCTACAAAGTTCTGATGAGACCCTATAGAGCTCTGAAGGGCTCTTTGGGATTTCACCAGGGCTCTTTGGGATCTCACCAGCGCCCTGTGGGGTCCAAGCTGGTTAGACCCTACAGAGCCATGGTGAGACCCTACAGAGCCCTGGCTTAACCAGGGCTCTGTGGGGTTTTACCAGGACTGGTGAGACCCCACAGAGCCCTGGTTAAACCAGGTCTTTGTATGTTCTCACCAGGGCTCTGTGGGGTCTCACCAGTCCTGGTAAACCCCACAGAGCCCTGTTGGGACCCTACAAAGTTCTGATGAGACCCTATAGAGCTCTGAAGGGCTCTTTGGGATTTCACCAGGGCTCTTTGGGATCTCACCAGGGCTCTGTGGGGTTTACCAGGACTGGTGAGACCCCACA
Source organism: Nanorana parkeri (assembly GCF_000935625.1). NCBI lineage: Eukaryota > Metazoa > Chordata > Amphibia > Anura > Dicroglossidae > Nanorana > Nanorana parkeri. Next base: position 267,816 of record NW_017307478.1, on the reverse strand, counting down.
GAGCCCTGGTGAGAACATACAAAGACCTGGTTTAACCAGGGCTTTGTGGGGTCTCACCAGTCCTGGTAAACCCCACAGAGCCCTGTTGGGACCCTACAAAGTTCTGATGAGACCCTATAGAGCTCTGAAGGGCTCTTTGGGATTTCACCAGGGCTCTTTGGGATCTCACCAGGGCTCTGTGGGGTTTACCAGGACTGGTGAGACCCCACAGAGCCCTGGTGAGAACATACAAAGACCTGGTTTAACCAGGGCTTTGTGGGGTCTCACCAGTCCTGGTAAACCCCACAGAGCCCTGTTGGGACCCTACAAAGTTCTGATGAGACCCTATAGAGCTCTGAAGGGCTCTTTGGGATTTCACCAGGGCTCTTTGGGATCTCACCAGGGCTCTGTGGGGTTTTACCAGGACTGGTGAGCCCCCACAGAGCCCTGGTTAAGCCAGGGCTCTGTAGGGTCGCACCAGGGCTCTGTAGGGTCTCGCCAGCCCTAGTTAAACCCCACAAAGCCCTGTTGTGACCCTACAAAGCCCTGGAGAGACCCTATAGAGCCCTGTTTTTTTTCTGGGTGTTGGGGAGGTTTTTTTTTTTTCTGGGTGTTGGGGAGGTGAGAGAAATTCCTGGAGGGGGGCGCAAGAAAATGTTTGCCCAGGGTCCGATCAGTATTAAAGATGGGCCTGATACCAAAAACTTGTTTTTAGCTTTGGATAGAATAGGGAAAGGTTAGAACCCTTGTAAGGTTTTACTGCTATTCAGGGCTTCGTTAGTGAGATTTCCCCCCACGTCCAGGTCTGGTGACTACCGTTTTACCAGAAAAGAAGTGTCGGAATCTCTCCAACAGTGGCTGATAAAACCTGTCAGAGTGGGGAGGTGATAGAGTGGGGTAATCCTACCCCACTCTAGCCTATACTTTTGGCTATACAAACACATTAAACAGTCAGTCTTCCAATAGCCCATACTTTATTTTTTATTTTTTTTTCCAATAAAGCATGAATCTTCAAAAACACTTTGTTAGGACGTCATGTTGTTAGGACGCAGGTAGCCTAGCAACCAATGATCCCACTGCCAGCCAGCTTGTTTCAAATTGTAAACATGGTGGTTGGGAGATCTCGGGTGATGCCAGCAACCAATTAGGGTCATGATGACCCTATTTTGCTAATGATGTCAGGCAGCAACATTGACCAGCTTGTTGACATTCACCTGTTGTACGAGGGACTGTTGGTTGCCATCAGAGTGCATCATGAGAGGATTGTTGTGTTTGTGTCAGTGGGTCGTCGACATCGTTCACCATGATTGATGCTGAGTTTGCATCGCTGGGCTTCATGATTGACATTGGGACTTTTGAAAATAATTTGTCATGGGTTCTGTGTTTCTATATACATGTATGTGATAACATTATGCTGGTGACAGATTATCTTTAGGGAGACATCAAGGGAGTCCATCAGACCCCCAATGTCATCTATGGCCTCCAATGAAGGTGATGAAGCACGGATCATGCTTGATCAGCTTCTTTCCCTCCACTCTACCAGTTGACACTCACCTTGGCTGTCCCAGGTCTGTAGATAAATGGCAAGGGGAGCAACATGTTCCAGTTTCTGTGGAAGCGATCGGGCAGTTTTATATCATGATGTGGTGCTGCGCTCTACAGCATTCTCCTGTAAGCCCAGGGCAGCCCAATAACACATTCTTCAGGGTGCAGGCCTTTCACACACTGAGCTTACATGGACTAGGTTGAAGTATGCTGGATGTCATTCTACCCAGAAGAGCAACAGCACTTTACAACTTGAGCAATGAGCCTGCAGGGAGCAATGCTGGAGAGGAAGTAAGTATTGCAGTTAAAGCTTCTTTTTTATTTTAACCCCTGAAGCGCTTCCATTTAAAAGTGTAACTACACTTTCAAATTTCATATTATAAGGCTGACCAGCCAGATAATCAAATTAGCAAATTATATTACTTGTCTAAATTCTATTACGTTTTTATTTCAGTGGGAAATGTAAAAAAAAGTGCCATTTAACATGAGGCTTCTGTTTACAACGGTTTCAACTATATACAGATATACAGAGTTTGTGTCTACTTTAGATGCACATAGAGAAGCAGCAGACAACACAATCAATATTCACAGAGCAGCTTGTGTTACCTGAAGAGTGGAATCATGGGAAAGATGAGACACAGTAGGAAAGGATGAGGATCCCAAATTGGTCCCCTCTGTTTCTGGACATGTGATAAAAACTAATCACACAAAACAAAAACCAGCAGAACAAAGTCCTCATTTCAATGTGTAATACCTTGTTTTTTGAACATGGTTTTGATCACTGTTTAAAAGAAACTGATCCTTTAGTAATCTACATTATTTCACAATTTAAATTGTTCTTTCATGCGTTGCAACATTTACGCTTGTCAGGTTTTGTGAGCATGTTAACCTGATGTCTTACATTTGCCGGAAAGTGATATAAATAAATGCTAAGACAGTCATCCAGCTAATTACTGCAGATTTATTGCATGTGCACAGGGAAGGCGAAGTGAAAAACAATTAACATGTTTGTTTACTGTAATTGTATAATTTTGCTTTGGTTCTTAAAGCAAGACAGTGGTTTAAAGTGTACTACCCAAGCCTTTAGATCTTCAATCATTTGTTAGGATGGACAGACAGCCCTGCACATAGTTTATAACTGATAACTGAGATCTGCCAGGACAGTACAAACAGGGTTAATTATGGCAAACATAACTCCCCAGCCCCCCTGTAACATTACATAGAAGGGGAAGGCTAAAAGGGATTTTTCAGAAATTAAAAGGCATGTAAAAAGGTTAAGTAGCAATGTTTTATAATTGTTTCCAAGATTATGCTATGTGAATGCAGGGGTGTCCCTAGCCTTTTCACCACCTGTGGGGGGTGGGGTGGGATGCTTGATGGTGCACAATCAGTTTGTGTGTGTGTGGGGGGTACTGATGGAGAGTGGTGCTGCTAAGAGATGGGCAGGGAGATGTTGAGAGATGTGTATGGCCTTTACAAATCTCCCTGCTCAACTCTTAGCATTCTCTGACAGGAAAAAGGGTGGCAGGCACACTGCAAACATTGTACAGCATACCGCAGATTCTGCCTAAGGCACCAGCTTCAGGTTGCCTCATTATAGGGACATCGTGTGTGAACGGGATCATCCAATTAGGAAGATTCAGTACAAACTCACATGATGAAAACATCTTGATCCCATCACATGATTGATCCCATCTAGTTCTCAAGTTAACCTCTCTTCACATTGTGGGCATTGCCATGGTGTAGTTTGGCAACTGTGGCACCCAGGACTCTCAGCCAGAGGGGCTGAGAGGGTCTAGTGTGTAAAACATTTCATAAGGAAGAACCTGGCTTTTCAGATTCTTCCAGGTTTTCCTAATTGTAGCTGGGATCTGGTGCTCTGCAGATTTATTAGAGCTGTGGGTGGGATGAAATGTCCAGTCCTGGAGCCAGGTTTTGCCAGTGACCAGTCTGGGCTGATCAGGTGGCTGAGAGCAGCCTCATTAAGGAGCCAGACCAGAGCTCAGAGGAGAGGTGGTGTGGTGTGTGCTGGAGGCACATGAAGGCCAAGCCAGGTGGTGTGGTGGAGCCACACACGGAACAGCCAGGGAGGCTGGAGCATTAGACAGCCTGAGAGAGCCAGGCACACAAGGTGTGTGGAAAGCTGCTGGAAGTGGTTAAAGGGTATGAAGTACCCCTGAAGTGTTTTGTTGAGGCAAACGTTAAAGTCCTGGGACTTGGACACTGAGTAAACAAGACAACCTTGAGTCGGTAAGACAATATACTTTGTGTTATATGCTGAAGTTAAGCCTGAAGTTGTGTTTTTCACCTGTGAGTTGACTGAAGAAAAAATAATAAAGACTTTTTGGTTTATGAAGAAACCCTGTGCACGTGTTCTGTGAGCTCCCCAACATTACAACATGAAGATGGCAGATGTACAGAGGAATCAAATTGTCTGTGACTAGGTGACAGTTGTCCCATCTGACTATTTTTGACACTCTCCGATCAATCTGTCAGCCTGTCATTGCTTTGTATAGACTGAGCAGCCACAGGTGTCCAGAACCACCTATGGCTCCAGCCACAATAATCTGCTACTGTATCCCCTGTCAGCCTTGGAAAACCTGAGTGAATGAGACCTTTGTCCCATCTCACCATAACCTGTATGGTTATACTATCTCAGCAAAGTTTTAAAATAAAATTGTGTACCTCCTTAATTATTTCTCCTGTGGTCAGGACACATATATACATTAAAATAATTCTAATATTTTGCTTTTGAAGAGAACATTTAAGTACCAATAATTGGGGGCTATCAGCACATATGAAAAATATTTATTTCTATAATTACATTGTGATATAAAATAAGAAGCATCATTAATGATAGGGATATAATAAGAAACACCACAGGAGTTGGTTTTCAAAGGGTAGATTGAATCATGAGATAGTTTCAGGAAAATTACAGAGAAAAAGAAAATTAGCACTTCTTTATTACTTACTACTTCAGACAAGGATGTGTAGACATTGCTGGAATATTTACTATACATAAAATAAAAAACACAGTCCCAGATTTTTTTTACATTTTTGTTGAGTATTTAAAATAATTTTCTACTTTACTTACAGATTGAATTGTTATCTGCTTATTGAACCTCTCCCAAGATAAGGGTGTCAGGTCATGTGGGATTCAGATTATAGCACCATTCTGAAGAAGTGAGCACTTTTACTCAACTTAGAGTATATTGGAGGTTGGCATGTAGATGGAGCTTGGTCCACCTTGGCTGTTCAGAGATCTGCCCCTTCCCTCAATTTATGAGAACATAAACCGCTTCTAAACAGCAAATATATAATGTTTACTGTAGTTGAATGAGAACTACAATAATTTGATGTTGAACATTTCCTACAACATGACAAAGAGGTATGTAAACTAGGGATGTTCAGATACCAGCATAGATACCAGTGCTGATACTTGGCATTTTCATGAGAACTACCTGGGTTGCAGTGGTTGCAGCTAGGACCTGGCCCTGACCACTGTCCTGAAATCATTAGTCTGTATTGTTTTAGAAAAACGGTCACATGACAATAAACAAAAATGTATCAGTACTTGTATCTGTGAGTACTTGGACAAGTATCAGTACTTGCACTTGAAAAAATGGTATCGGTGCATCCCTTTATTTATATTTATAAAGCAAATCATACATTAAAACAGAGATGCACAAATCCCAGGAGCCCCATATGCTCCTTAAAAATGACAGCTGGCTCCTAACTTTTGAATGTTTGTCTAGCCTAGACGTGGAAAAGTATCTGTACATGTTCTTGTACTTGTACCGAGTACGGTACTTGGTATCTGAACATCTCTAATGTAAACCATAGCTGTAGGTTTGAACGTCTCTTATTTTCTCCCTTAGTCTACTAAATATAGAAATAATATATACAAGAAGTACAACAAACCACCTTATCTACCGTGTTTCCCCGAAAATAAGACAGTGTCTTATATTTTTTTTTTCACGAAAAAAGACACTAGGTCTTATTTTTGGGGGATGTCTTATGTGTACCTGGCTGCAGCTGTCCGCTCTCTGCTCGTGCGTGCGGGTGGGCGTGCGTGCGGGAGGGAGCTGCGGCCGCTCTCAGCTCTAATGCCGTCCAGGGAGCCAGACAGGTGGGCGTGCGGGGAGGCGTGCCTGGTGGGGGGCCCTCATTTCCCTCCATAATACAAATACATTATTTGTGAGCAAGAAAATGGTCTGTTAGCCATTGCTGGACATTTTTTGAAATTGCTGAAATTGTCTAAAGGCTCATTCACACAGGTATCAAAAATGCAGTATACGGATGCATACAACATATAGTTTTGTATGCATCTGTACACAGCATGAAGAGAAGTCTAAGCACCCATTCACACAGCTGCACCTGGCAGTGTAAAAAAAAATATCAGTAATAAAAAAAAAAGACAAAGCTGTATCCGGGGACATAATTTCTGCAATTTTTTTTACACTTGTATGCATGTAAACATTTGTACTAATGTTTACAGGTTTACAGCGTACATGGACCCAACTGGCTGCTGCTCATGGCAGATATGTAATTGTTTTCATAAATAAATGTTAGCGTAAATGTTACATGCTTACAGAACAAGGACAATTGCTGGAACACTTACATACAACTGCAAAGGCTAATCATTGCTCTCCTGGGACTCTCACACATATGGTTTACTAACTTGTTTTTGTACTAAAATTTATGAATTAACTTCTGTTTTGTAGTCTTTTTTTTTATCTCATGTAAGTAAAAATATGTTTATACTTTTATTAGGGTCTAGTGGGAATTTGGGAGTCTAAATCCTACATTATGGTTACAATTTTCTATGACAGTGATTTCCAGCTTGCATCATGACCAAGGCTTTTGTAAGCCTTATGCGTGTGACCTCAGGGAGAATTTCTGAGCTTACCAAGTTAATATCCGGTAAGAGTAAAGCTGGGTATAGACGGTTAGAATTTTGTTAGAAAATATTAATTTTTCATTCAGTTGTCAACTAGTATATGGGGTCTGTTTGGTTTGGAATGGAATGGTTAAACTGAAGGAGCAGAATAAAACATTTTTGTTGAACAAACAAATTTCTAACAGTGAGGCTGCAGTCACACATAGTTTTTGCACACGGATGCCGCTGGTCTGCGGCTATTAAATAGCTGCAAAATCCTCCGGATTATCACGCATGGACTATTGGGGGCCACGTGCCCCCCGCAATGGTCTGAACAATGCACATTGAAGTGCATTGCATTCCCTCTGAGGAGCAGCTCTGCGTGTATCCGTACATCTGAATAAGCGCGGACAGCCACTCAGGTGTAAATTGAGCCTAAATGTGTTTTTTCTTCGAGAAACTCTAATCATTCCAAAGTCAAATAAAATGTTAAAATTAATCTAAATTTCAAATTACATTTGTCAAATATCTGATGGCATTACCAAATGTTCATATAAAAATAAACCAGTGTATACCCAGATGTACTTGTAAACTGCAGGATGATCAATCCTCTCCATGATTTGCTCATCACTAGTGTTTATTAATCTTTCAAGAGCAGGACAGTGCAGCAAAAACAAATTCTAACAAAAGGTTTCAAATGTAATATATTTGTTTTTATTTTATCATACATTTTGTAACACTTAAAAGCGGCATTAGATGTAGCTATACAACACCGGAATGTACAAGTCCTTATATACAATTACTAAAACTTTCCCTTTCACTATCACGTTAGCACATTAAATACTGCCATCTCCACAAAAAGGTATGAAACATAAATTAAATGAAACAGTAATGCACTAAATGGAGGGCATTATGCCTTCTCATAAGTAAATTATAAGGAACAATTTCTTCCAAGCTTTTGATTAATAATTTATAAATGCTGGAGGAAAGTAAAAGTGGAGACATTGCAAATGTATGTTAACCAATACTGTTGAGATTGGAATCTGATTTTGAATTTCAATTGAAAGAAAGAACTGCCTGTCCTGGGCTACCAATCAGCTTTCCCTTTTCATGTTACTATAGTTACCAAATGTCTTCGATCTCCAAAGACATTTCCAGGTGTGTAATTTTGGTAAGCCATTCAGGTTCTCCTCTTTAGGTTACCATAGTTGCCAGATGTCCGTGAATATTTACCTGCTGTTCCTAAATTTCACAGGCATTTTCAGGTTTCCAAATTTCGGTATTTGGAAATGGAACTAGTTTCACACATTCTTTGCAATGCCACACTAAATAAATAATAAACTATTTAAATAATCATTCTAAATCATAATTTTTAATATTTGTATTCACAATCTGAAAAAAAAATGGTTACTAATTATGGTAGGATTGTAGTATAACATTATCCTTTTATTGTTATTATATTTTCCTTAGGGATGTTATGTCTGCAGAACTTTTTAAAATTGCGAGCAAGTGAAAGTCCTATTTTTAAAAGGTAGAACCTAATATTTCTTTGTTTTGTCATGGAAAATATTGATTCTGACAGTTCGTCTGAAGCTGCAATAGGAAGATTCTCATTAATTGTTGACACATTTCAAAAGAGTGGAAAATAATCCAGCTAAAGCCATTCTTCTAATAGACTTTGCTGATTTATAAAGATAACATCAATGTGTCCATTACATTAATTTTCAGTTTTTCTCTGCATTTGTTGTGATTTTTTTTTGGGGGGGGGGGGGTGGTTGTTATGTGGTAGCTAGGATTTCCAGCACTAAAAATATTAGCACCAATAACTATGACTGAATGTGTGATTCTAACTTGGAACCACAGCACCCAATAAATTAATTTCAGCATCAGGTACATTGATTAATCATTTATTCATTATTTATTTAAAGAGTTAAAGATGAACTCTATTTTAAATGGTATCAGCCTCTTGAACAGCAGGGCTAGAGTGTGAGAAGAAGAAGCAGTGCAGTGCACGGAGCTGATCAGTTCATGTGCTGACAAGAAGCATACTGATAGGAAGAGAAAACAGAGTGATAGAGAGATTAACTCATCATTGTGCTACTCCCTTTACTGTCCAGTCAGAGTCTTGGGCCGGTCCAGGACAATTTGGCCTCAGGGTAAGTGATTGAATGCTGCTGGCCATTAGAATGAGACATCTAGAGGCAAAAATAGTACTGCAAAGGAAATATCTGGATTGAAGATAAATACATAAATACTGCAGCAAAAGTTGGTTCTGTTATTTTATCTTTTAATGACCTATTCATTTGTATCTCTTTTTTTTTGCTAGAGTTGTTTAATAGTTACTGGTAATGAGGTTTGAAATCAAGCTAATTGACAAACGTTCAATTATTTGATTGTCTCAAACATGTCCATGAAAATTTGACCAATTTGCAGAGAATCAGTCAGTACATTATGTGGATACATAAACAGGGCGATGGCGAGTCAAACAGAACGTTGGACTCACGAGGATTGAGGAGGAACATTAGCAAGTAAGGCAGGCTCGGTCCAGTGTGTATTATACTAGCTATATTCTATGAACTAATTGTGAGTACGATTTTAAATAAAGATCCTATTGTTTTTTTAACGTATGTACTATGGTAAGTGTTTTCTTCCATCTATGATTTCTAATCGGGGTGAGGATATTTAATCACACTATTGGAGGAGAGAACGGTGACAGTTGATTATCCGGAGCTGTGGGTGTCCCACCCACAATTAAAGGGACCAGCGCAGAGAGACCTGGATAGTGGGTCTTAATCTAAGGTAAGCTCTTGTCCAGTGGGAGAGTGGATATCGAAGAGAACGGCGGAGGACTGTAACACTGTGTTGGCACTGCAATTATTGTGAACACAGAGGAAGCATTATTAACTCTTTATATTGGAACCCTGTCTTGGCACTGTGATTATTGTGAACACAGGGGAAGCATTATTAACTCTTTATATTGGAACACTGTGTTGGCACTGTGATTATTGTGAATACAGAGGAAGCATCATTGACTCCTTTCATTGGAACACTGTGTTGGCACTATGATTATTGTGGTCATAGAGGAATCATTATTATCTCTTGTGAGCTGGGGAATAGGTAGCGGGTACAATTGCTCCCTGGGGTGAGCAATCTTGCAAGGTTCAGAGACCAGACCAGTGACTTGTCTTCAAACAGTGTTACATTTATTGGTGCAACACACAGGCTATATACAGTGCTCAAAGAAAGTAAATACTTAAAAAACTAAATCCTAGCCGTGTCCCGGCACTAACTAAACATACGATAGCCCTGACTACCAACCTGTACAAACCTATTGTTTGTCAGGCTTCAGCAAAACACATTGACCAATCTTGTGGTCCGGCAGATAGAGACTGTCTGCTCCCCAGGCTCCAGAGCTCTGTCTGTTTGCCTCACCTGCACTAAATTGCCACTGAGGCAAAGCGTAAAACCTGGGGCTTACTATAGGTTCCGGAAGGTGTAAGAGAGGAATCTGGGTGACACATAAACCCCGGACAGGACCTCTACTTGCTCTCTACATGATGACCTGCTACACTCTTTTGTGGACACTTTGTGCACTTATTTGATGCACTATTTTTGAACACTTGATGTGTTGTATGTGTGTGGATTGTAAATTTGATACACTGTTTTTTTTTATCACAATATTTGTATTGTGGAGCACAATATCTGATTGTTGACACATTATATACTATATATCTGATTTTATTTGATTATATTGTTTATAAGAAATACACATCATTTAGTTGTTTACAATTTTCTTTATTGATAGCTCAGCACATTGTTATTTTAAGTTTGATTTATGTTAATTTTTTTGGGTGGACACTGAGTGCTTTGTAGCTTAGATTTAGTGACTCCTGCCACAAGATTTTTGTGTGATTATAATATGTAGATTGTAAGCCCTCACGGGCAGGGCCCTCCTCACCATCTTGTCTTGAATTGTATTGTGATTGTAATGTCTTCCTTATATTGTAAAGTGCTGTGCAAACTGTTGGCACTATATAAATCCTGTATAATAATACTAATAATATGTAAACCTAACCCTTAACCTGAACCACAAACCTGAATCTAGCCTCATAACGCTATACCTAAAGTAAAGAAATATGTATATTATCATGACGATAAATACTATGTTATCATGACAATAAATACTGTAATAGTAAAAGGAAAAAAAATGAAATAACTATCTTTCTCCAAGGTGCTACCCTGCTTTTTCTTATTTTGTTGTATACTTCGATTTGCAATTTTTTGTTATCTGCTTAGCTTTAGTTTTAACTTATTATAGCATCTCAGTTCAACACAGCATCTTTTTATGTCAAACTTTCATGAGATGGAAACTGGAAAATCAGCAAGCCTTTGTACCTCAATTGGGAAACCTTTTGCAAGTAGAGTAGACCCCTATGTGTTTATAGAAAAAGACAGAATCAAACAGGTTGCTTTGACAACCTAGACAGTTCTTTCAGACACTTTTCTACTCAGTATTAAACCTAATGTGATTTTCATTGCCTGATTACTGCTAACTGTAGCTGTGAATGTATCTGGAAACCATTATTTTATTTCATAGAGTCACATGCCCTCTTCTGAGGCTTATTCTCCGCAGGAAGTGAGTTTAATAAGGCAAAAGACCATTTAAGCAAATGCTCTGGAAATATCAATGAAGGTGCAATTAGACTAATAAAGAACAGCATTAAAAACACATTACTGAACACAGGCCTTGTGTTTTACTTGGTAACTTTTAACAAACAATAGTTTGAACTTACTTTCATTTTTAAACTTACAAAAGTTTTAAAGGAGTCTGCGGGTTAATTACTTGCTAAGTTTAAATCAACAATGAAATAGCTCATTAAAATAATAGAATACATTCCAGACAACCTGTGTAACTCTAAACAGAAAACAGTCAGGCATATCAAATTTGCTCAGTTTGATGCATCCTCAATGCCTTCCTTGAGTTCTTTAATACTGCACCGAAGTAACAAGCTGGAAAGCTTAACACTCTGTTCCAACCTACTTCAAGAAAATGATGGAACAAATAACATCTGTTTCTTTGCCTGGTAGAGGTAGAGGAAAAAAGGAGGTGAGATTTCTCTCCTGGTGCGGGTGATGCCTGGAGAATGTGAAATGAACTTTGGAATGCGATGGTCTTTATAACCTCAAGGCCTGTCAAAACCGAGGCATCGCAAGAGTGATGTATTTCGGGAAATCGGGAATTTCGGATTCGTTTGCATTCGTCTTAGCTGTAATTCGGAATTCGGATGCATCCGAATCTCCGAATTTCCGAAAATTCGTTCAAAACGAATTTCGGAACGAACCGAATCGCACATGTCTAGTGATGGGTCCTTTATAGAACATTTTCTACAGCTTCAGTTTAAATCATAAACAACTTGAAATGCAGGTGATAGAAACTGTATTTCATTTACATTTTATTAGCTCTTTTTTACCAGTTACTATGATAGATATATAGTGAAGAAGAAAAAAAATGATGACCCACATTCTAAGAATTAGTTTTCTACAGACAGCAGCAATAGCAGAACAAGATGTTCTAAGGCTTCAAAGTAAAAATCCTCTTTCTAACAGGAGGACTCCTGAAAGCAAGAATCCAGGTGATAGGGAGCTTGCTGAAATACAGCCCATGATTTTAGAATATAACCATATTGCTCAGGGACCTACACCTTATTGCATTCATTACTGTCTCTTTCTTTGCCTCGACATAGGAAAAGTTGATAGCACCTTTCAGAATATGCACAATCTCAGGGAATCCCATCTTTGCCCAACAGTCACATCATATAGCTAGTCAGGGCAATGGCAGAGTTAAATGTCACCAGCTTATCTCTATTACAGCAGCAAAAAAAGGAGCTTCTTTACAAAAAATTTTATTTGTTTCATCAAACTTCCTTGGTTTACCCAAAGAAACCAACACATTATAACCCTATTGTGGAGCTGAATTATAAAGAAATGAGATATGCTGTGATAGGGAACATTCATAAATGCTAATTCTCTTTAACTGCTTCTGAAAAATAACAGTGCACTTCTGGGTGCACATGTCAGGGTGCCTTGGCACTTATCTGCCTACAGCCTCATAGATACAGTGTGAGATCTGAGGTAATGATGCTTAGGCAGCTGCTAGTTTTATGAGATTTGGAGTAAGATTTGGTGATATCACTACTGTGCTGCACATTGTTCTCCTTGCTGAAGGCTCCAAAATGAGGAAGCAAAACCCTGCTTCTACCAAGATGGCCACCTCCACACAGCGCAGTATTAGGCATTGCAAGTCAGTAATGGGGAAAGATCAGCTGATTAGTGCTTTGCCCTCTTTTTTTTTTAACATAGCTTCCAGGCAGAATTGTATTACTCTTTAAAGCCCAGTTCTAGTTTTGTCCTTTTTTTAATTCCCCAGCTGTTCTAAAAATAAAAGTACAATACTCATCTGCCCTCTGGTGCTGTTCCCCCAAAGCTCAAGGCTCTGTAGTCTAGACACTGGATATCATTCAACCCAGTTTCTGTGAAAATAGTGACTCATGAACCCACCCCCTGGGGGCAAACCATCATAGCACCCTGCTTTCACAGTACATTGATGCAAAAAATTATGCTTTTATTACTGACCTCTTTCTGAAAATGCTAATTTCCTCACTAACTCACTAACTTCATTATGCCCTGAGCGATCTGGAAGAAGTATGCAAATTAGGGTTGTAGGGTTAATGCTGTTGCTGGGTCCCTCGGTGTCCTAGGCAGACCCTCAACAGCAAATTAGGGGGTCCCAGCACTGTGATCACTGCAATAGTCAATCGCAGTGATCATAGTACTGTTACAGCAACTGATCCGGCTTGCGGCTCATCACAGTGTGTTGTGGAGCTGAGCAAGTTGGATCAGTGTGCTACAAAGTTATACAAAGGGGCCTATTCACGAAGCAGCCGAAGGATCTAGCCGTAGCTTCGGCCGATCCTTCGGCTAGCTTCGGCCCCAGGACCCCTTCGGTTCAGTAGAATGTGGACGAGCAGCTCAGTCGAGCCGAACGCATATGCCTCGGCTTGGCTGAGCCACGCTGAAAGCCGAAGCTGGCCGAGCGCCTGCCTGCTTCTGACAGCTGGGAGGAGCCAGCCGTGATCTTACGGATGGCTCCGGCCACTTGCAGAGAGATCAGTGTCCCTGGTTCACTGCTAACCAGGGACACTGATCTCCAAACAGCCTAACTCTCCCTGGCGCTCCTGTAGTCTCTCGCTGTAGTCTCGGCCGCCAAGGAAACACTGATTTTCCTTTTTTTTTTATTCTGACACGGAGCCATGTCAGAATAGAAAAAAATAAAATTTGGCCATAGGAATGCATTGCTAGATTCCTATTGGCTATTTCAATTTGCAATAGACAATAGCAAACTAGCATTGCACCCGCCCTCTGCTGCAGTTCTCCATCAGGTCCACTACTGATTGACAGCAGCAGAGGGCGGGTACAATGCTAGTTTGCTATTGGCTATAGCAAATTGAAATAGCCAATAGTAATCTAGCAATGCATTCCTGTGGCCAAAATGTATTTATTTTTCTATTCTGACACGGCTCCGTGTCAGAATAAAAAAAAAAGAAAAAGCACTGTTTCTCTCCTTGGCGGCCAGGAGCGGGAGACTCCCGGAGCGTCCGGGAGAGTTAGGCTTTTTTTTTGGACCGCAGCAGAAATTAGACCCCAAAGTATCTCTGAGGAGAATACAGTGTCTCCTCAAAATACTAAGTATCCAAAGCCCCTGTGAATAGAGAAAATAACCCTTTAGTGCCCCCTAGTATTAAAAAAAAGTTTTAAACAGTTTTTAAAAGTTAAAAAAGTGTAACAAAGTCCAAAAAGTAAGTATAATAAAAAAGATAAGAAGCTATGGTGACAAAGATGCTATTAAAGTTAGGAGACAAACATACCACATTCTGAATAACATTAAATGGCAAAATGGCTTTTGCGACTATTATGAATGCTATATTTGTTCTTTAAAGTTTTTTTTTTCATTTTCATATTTTTAAAATGTTACCCTGTAAAGACTGACTGAAGGTTCAGTTTAAATCAGCTATATACAATTCAGGTACATCAAAACAAAAACTTTTCAAGGTCTTGCAGCTTGTTTTATTTAGAAAACAGCCACAGATGAATTAGAAATGCATGCTCCTACCAGAAATCTGCAGAAATAAATTGTCACCAGCACACTGAAGAAATATGTGCAAATCCGATGAGTAGACAAGAATAGGGACATAATAACGACATAATGTCTACTCATCAATAAAGATGGACTTTGCAGGTATTCCTTTGGTGTGCTGGTGACAATTCATTTCTGCATTGATTTGGGCAGAACCATCCACCATCACTTCAGCACTAAATACTAAGAGGTACACCGATTAGGAGTGCAGGGGGATACACACTGGCTCTACCAGATGCCTGGCACACCCCCTGCAGAGTCCGAGCTAAAGCTCTCAACTCAGTAGGGAGCTTGGACTTTACTAATTGCATAGCCATTGGTCTGAGTAAGCAGGAGTGTGTGTTGGTGTTTTGGACCTCTGCAGAGAGACCACTGCTTTCACATAGAGCTCAAGGGTCCTTCTTCACAACATGCTAGCAGAGATCAGACTCTTCTCCTTAGGCTATGGTTATTTTCTGGAGAACATTAAATGTAAGATTTTGCACACCTTTTTTTTGGTTCTTTTGTTTTTCTTTTTTGATACACCAGGAATGCATTTAGGGATCTAAACCCAAAGTAAAAATTGGCTTTGATTTTCATTTCAGGAAATAATGTTAGCCAGCCAATATATTCAGTTATGATTTCAGTGTGAACACATTTACAAATTCTGTTAGCCTATATTTTTACCAAGTTTACTTAAATAGTTGAAGGCATTGAGTTTGGCTAGGAAATCTGAGGACCCCTGCAGTTTCACAACAACTAGAATGTCAGTGCCATGGTAATTGCAGTCCTTAATTGCCTCTAAATTAACAAAGAAGTGCAATACATTTTACTGTGCAAAAACAGAAATGTTTTCACTCCTGCTGTTACACAACATTTCAAACACTTTCTTTTAACTTGCTTTTAATTGTATGAGTTTTAAATACCACCTCCAGCAGATATACTCATATTGTAATGGCTTCATAAATGTATCCATTATTTTGTAAACCATTTCATTATTTTCTATACCTCATATGCTTTTATTCAATTTATCTTTAATTATAGATCAGTCAAAAAATTATTTTAATGTTATTCAAAATCAAAAGTATAAAAGACGTTGAATGTTAAATATTTTGGCAATATTACCTTTTAGCTTCTAATGTTTTATTTGTTATTTGCTTTGATTTTTTTGCAGTATGCTACATATAATTAGTTATTTCAACTTTAGAATATTAAAAAGTAAACCTGTACTTACTAAAGCAAATACACCCCAAACCTGTAAATGTCATTATGGTGCCATACAATCACTGGTCTACAAGTAGAAAGCCTCGGAAATTAAAGTAGCTAAATTTTACCAGAATTGGGTCACTAATAAAGGAAAATTAAGTTCTGAGTATTAATTGGCTCCAGTTTTGCAAGATACAGCTCAGGTCAAAATTGCAACAAAATAATTAAATCTTACGAGGGGGGTGTGCAATTATGCTCCATAACTTTTCTGCAAAATGTGATATAGCAATGATAATGGTGCCACTCCAATCATTATAAATGTATCTTGTTATTGACACCAATAACACAACTTTCCATTCATTTATTGGGTTTTCAAGTGCCATTTTCATGCTTTTTTAATGAAAAACTGACAAGCTCTAACATCAGATTAAACTACAATGTTCCATCTTTATTCAGTGTCTAAACTGCACTTTTTGTCTTTTCTCTTGTGAACTGCAGTAAGATCATCCCTGGAGAGAGTCCAGCAGTAATCGGCAAGCATGGACAGACTCCATTTCCCTTGGTATCTTTTCTCCATGCTTGCGATATCCTGGTGGAATATCTCCCCATGCTCATCACTCACTGCCCCACAGTTCAAATGGAAATAGTCTAAATGTGAGTGTAAGAAGTGAATTTTCATTCAGAAGTGAATCCATTTGGATGGAATGTTTAGATATTCTACGGTCCACTACTTCTTTCTTGAGATCCCTTTT
The DNA here is from genome assembly GCF_000935625.1 of Nanorana parkeri. NCBI lineage: Eukaryota > Metazoa > Chordata > Amphibia > Anura > Dicroglossidae > Nanorana > Nanorana parkeri. Next base: position 251,282 of record NW_017307478.1, on the reverse strand, counting down.
GCAATTGGGGAACCATGCAAAAATAGCAGTCCCTACTATGATTGGTGGGTTTCCTCCACACCATTGGGACTGCGAAAGGCATGGCCTTTTTCTTCTTGTTTAGCCAATGACGCAGATAAGTTGCACATGTAATGCAACAATAATGAGTGGCCCAACTCTTGTCCTGATCCCCTGTTTTGCATCCAAAATATAGGTGGTATGCCTTTTTTACCACTGCCATCATACTGCACTTTTGAGATGCAAATGTAAACTCGCCACAAATGTAGCAGAAGTTATCTGCGTTTTTTACACAGTTTCGAGGTATCTTGGCTTCTGAGGGAAAATATCACGCAGCTGTTCCTTGAAAATGTTGGGCAATGACACTTTCACAAGCCACCAGCTGTAACTGCATGATGCAGAGATCTGACCAAGACAAATGTACCTTGCAATAAAAGAACAATACATTGCAGTTAGGTAATAATCTTTAGTCTCAAAGTGAAGATAAATGTATACACTTCCATGTGGTAGCATTTTCATTGTTCTACCGTACTTTGTCAGCATCATGATCATCAGACACCTCCCTCCCTTGTAGGCAAATATACTCACCTGTGTATAAATCTTTATTGTGAAATATTTTGAAAACTTTAACCAACCAGAACCTTTATCACCTGTTTTCTAATTCATCTAATCAAAATATGTAAGAATCAACAAATTTTATCTTGGAGGTTGATCATTTCCCAAAATGTGTAGACCACTGATATTGGCACTCGTGGGCCAACGCCTAGGGTAACAGAGTTTTCCGCGGGCAGCAACAAGCCTGCAAAGAGTAATCATTTTCTTATTTTTTTCCTCTTCTGTCCACCCCTAGACAATGTTGGCTAAATTCAGTAAGAGGTCTGCAGGGAGAAGTGGTGCAGGGATTGTTGAGTTGTGCCAGATGGTTCTTTATAGTTACCGGAAACTCATCATACAATTGTTAAAAGTTATAAAATAGTCCTGCATATAAAGAAGACAAAAAAGAACTGGGACAAAGGGGATAGGAATTGTTGTTGTGGAAACGCCACAGGAAAAAAGAATACACTGCAAACACAAGAACACAAAATGAAGAAAAGAAAAAGAAGAAAAAAAGAAAAAAAACCACAAAAAAATGCAGCAGAGGGGTCAATTGCCTAAAGAGCTAACAATCAAAATTAAAGTATAGTTTTTACTCTCCCTATGTCATTTGTCAGCTTTCATTACAATAGCTTTCAATTCGCTAACACTCTGACTTCTCTGTGCCCTCCCTTTAATAGTAATGGTGCTGGCTTAACCAAAAAAACTCATATGAGCCCTTTTCATCCTACTGGCCATAGTTCAAAGGCTATGCAGTGCATTCATTAAAAAAATTCCCCTGGGTGAATCTGCAAATACATTTTTGGGGCCACAACAGTTGAACCCACAGCATTCACCTTAAACCTTGGCAAACCCAAATGTCATCCCCAGTGAGAACACTGCTCCTACATAGATGCTGTAAGTACAATAACTAATCATTGTCAATCTAAAACAGGTAATACTGGCAGGATCACTGGCTGAAAGCAAAGGAAAAAAATCCTTAAACAATAGATACAAATGACTGGTAAGCTGCAATATATTTTTTATCTTTTTTTTTAGTTTAGATATGCTTTAAGATAGATGCAGTACACACAGAACACCTGCTAATTAGTTATCTTTTTCTTCCAGTCATTGCATTGATGTACTAATCCTCCATATTATCTTTCTATTGATCTTGGAGCACACCTGCTGGTCATGTTGGAAACCCCTCTATCTGCATCTTACATAGCCTGATGCAAAAAAAAAATCGCAGTATGAAGAAATTTCTCATAGGATGTTACACAGTCCGGGCTTCAGGAAGTACCCTCCTACTGCCCTCCTACTGACTCATTGGAGCTGGATAGTATTGGTAGCTCACCAAATGCTTTCACTTTTTGCATAGAATCATTTTTTTTTATTCGTTTTTTCTTTTAACAGAGGAATTCTGGCTCATACAGTGTCCGTTGTGTTATACTAATTTTCAACTTTTACAAACTCTACGGGCTGCCTCCAGCAGTTGTATGGTTAATGCAGTCACATTGTTGTGTATAGTCATAGTTAATATTTGTTATCATGCCATCTTGTGGTTTGACTGTGTATTACACCCTTTTTTCTGCATTCACTCTGTTTGTATGGTACAATACCTCCTTCTTTTTCAGTGAAAGATTCAGCCATTTTCAGGCAACATGTGCTCATGAGGAGAGGTAGGCACTATCCGTTTTTGACCGTCAGATACTTCAACCATCTGCTACATCCTATTGTTTGCCAGAACCTGCTGCATTTAATTAAGATTTCCTGGGATGAAAAGTATTTGGTGAATTAAGCTACCTAAAAAAGTTTGTCCGCAGTGATTGTATGTGCTATAGGTATAGAGGTCTTGCGAAGGGATAAATCATGATTTCAACAATTGGAGTCAGAATATATGTCAGGGGTGGGCAAACACCGACCCTCCAGCTGTGGTGAAATCCCATCACGCATCTGTCTCTGGCAGCTATGCTTGCGGCTGTGAGAATCTTGCAATTCCTCATTAAATTAGTAGTTCCACAACAGCTGAAGGGCCAGAGTTTGCTTACCCCTGATACACATAGTGCCCTTAGCAAGCAACCAGGTCCAAGCTGTCATTACTGCAGAGCAGAGGAAATAATGAAACAAACATTGGTTGCTAAGTGCAATGCAAAGTCTGTTTGTTACTACACTTTTGATACATAAACTCCTAGGTTGTTTTGTCTACAATGTTCTTCATTTTGTGTTCTTGTGTTTGCAGTGTATTCTTTTTCCTGTTGTGACGTTTCCACAACAACAATTCCTATCCCCTTTGTCTCAGTTCGCCAGAATCCACCCACCTAAACCTTTTGACAAGCCAATAATGAGCTACTACAAATTGGCAGAGTACACCGCTAAATATGACTTTTGGTTTACTGTTCAGTACATGGAATTATTAGACGAAACAATGTGGGTTATGCATCTGATATTTATAAGTAAAAGCCAACAATAGCACAAATTAAAAAAAAAATATATTTAAATAGCCGTAACAAATCATTGACATTTGTATTGTTTTTGTATCTGCCTTCATCTATTATTGTTCTTTTTCTGTACGTCTGAAAACCTTTCTGACTACAGGATTCAAATTTCAGTTATAATTATTCAGGAAAAGTCACATCTGCTTTTGAATATGTATCATTATATAGCCTTATATGACACATACTTCAGCTACTTTGACGTATTTCAGAAAGCATCTTTTTTTAGAGAACTTTTCTGGAACACACAGAGCAGGTAAGAAGGTTCTCAAGGTAGATTTTATGTCAAAGCTTGGATTTAGGTGTTTTCTTGACCCTATTTACTTTTGTGCAAAGCGCAGCCTTTTCTTTTGTCATTGTTTACAGAAAATATTGCCAGTTATAAGATATTCAGCTTATAATTAACTTACCGGTACATAATAAGTAAACAAATCACTGCTTTAGCTTATTTCGTGTAATTATTTTGAATCTTGAATTCAAAATAATTACCCAAATTACATCTTGAATCCCTCACAAACCATGTAGGAAGCCAAGCTGCTGCAGCTCCCACTTCAATTACCTCCGGCCTTCCTATTATATTCACATGCCACTGACTATAAGGCTATAATAGGAAGGACGGAGGTCATCGAGATGGGAGGTGTGGCAGCTTGGATTCCTACATGCTATGTGAGGGATTCAAGATGGGAGGGGGGAATAATTACACAAAACAAGCTAAAGCAGAGATTTTGTTTACTGATTATGTACGGGTAAGTTAATGCACAGATCAGCATCCCTGGGTGGTGGTTACAGATGGAGAGGAAACCTTAGGTGTTGTTGGGTTTTTTTGTTGCAAAAAATATACATTTGCATAACAGTTACAGTGCTGCTTAGTTTAATATGGTTGTGTGCTTTAGATAAAGTAAGCAGGGGTATACATAACATTTGTGCAAACTTTGCAGATGCCCTGGGACTTAGGGTAGATGTGAATCTGGCAGGTTCTAGAACCCCCTCCCCTTCACATAAACGTGTTCACAGCTTGTTTCTTGTTTTTTGTCGGCTTACATGTCTAATAAATACCAAAAATAAATAAATAAATAAATTAGGGTTGTGGAAATTAAAGATGAATTTCTCGATTAATCGTTAAACTTTTTGATGGATTAAAATTATTTTGATCGCTAATGAAAACACTCACCTCTCCGCCGGCTTCCGGGAGTCCCGGAGGCGATCCGGTAACGTCGATGTCCGTAACGTCAACGGATCGCCTCCGGGACTCCTTCCCCTAGTGGCTCCGTCGACTAACGAAGGGAAGGGGAGGAAGTTCGGTGACGTCGATGTCCGTGACGGCTAATGAAGGGAAGGGGGAGGAGTCAGGTGACGTCGATGCCCGTGACGTCACCGGGCTCCTCCCCCCCTTTGTTAGCCGACGGAGCCACTTGGGTCGGTGAGTTTGCCCAAGAAACTTTCTACGCGAGCGCCAGCCAAGGCATTGGCCTATAAACATACAGCACAGCAATGAAGTAATAAAATGAATTAGGATCACACTAATCCAGCAAGTTATTAATCTGAGTTGCCCCACTCAAGCAGCGGCCATATTGAGTGGGGCACGTGAGATTAATAACGTGCTGGATTAGTGTGATCCTAGTTCATTTTATTACTTTATTGCTGTGCTGTATGTGTATAGGCCAATGTAGTTGGATCTGTATGTGCATTATAATTAATCAAAATTAATCGTTTAATCGATTTAAAAAAAATTTGATTAATCGGACACGAAAATTTTAATCATTACCAGCCCTAAAATAAATAAATAAGGTGTAGCTGCATTTAATATTTCTTTGCAGTGTCCTAGTACAAAGCAATGTCAATTTCCCCAGCCCGCACCCTGACAACATGGCAAAAGTTTCAAAAAAAGTGTACATCTGGGCAAAAAAGACATATGCAGTACATCTTTGCAAGGCATATGCAGTACACCTCTGCATGTACCTTTACCCATCTTTTTTCTCTTTATAAAAGCACAAATAAAATCCTACTAATCCTGACAGAAATTCGGGGAGCACCTAACTTCCTGAGCTGACAACTCTGCCTCTGCTGCAACAAAATCCCAAGCAGTTGTGTCAGCATCCTGTGCTGGACTACAAAACACCTTTCTTCTCTCCTAATCTGTATAACATAAAAGGATTTTTATTTGGTCCAGCAGAGCAGAATTTTAGAGCAGCAGAGGCACTATTTTGTCAGCACACAACATGAAAGATGGAGCTGAGTGCATTTCTGACATATGAACAGGTATTTTACTGTACTTGCAGCGTTTTCAAAGAGACAAAAGACAGGGAAATGTATTGCAGAGATTGAGTCACCTTCCTGTCTGCAGCCTGTGATTGGACAGTAAAGTAAAAGAAGAACACTAAGGTTATTGGTCTGTTCTTTACTCCTGTAAGCATATTCAAGCTTTTGAATGACAGCACTGTGCAAAGCAGTAGCTCCCTGATTGGCAAGCAGTTTTTGGAAAGGCACCCATGTGTATTATAGAATGAGATTGGGTGCCTGAACACTGACTATGATGTGTTATTTTAAAACTTTCCAAGTTAACTAGTGCAGAATATGAATTCCAAGAGAAAAATGAGTACCTAAGTAGGCCTTTTCCCCTAAGTAGGTTTCATTTCTCATGCTTTATTGGAGTGTAGCATTAAAGTATGGCAAAAAAAAATAATAATTTACCTATAATTGTGGAGAAACTCCAAGGTCACTTTGTATTTTCATTTCATCCATGACTAGTGAAGTTCTGAAATCTAACTTAGATACAGGCAAGTGGGAATATAGGTAAAGAAAGTTTATTTTTCATTGAAGCGTTCCATCTCTGAATATGACATTGGAAACTACAGGGGTGCATTGCAAATTGATGTCGTAGTCATTTTATTAAGTTTTCCTCTTGGTTACAGATCTCAGTTTGTGCTGCAGCACTTCCTCAAATAATTTAAGCATGCCAGCGAATCTTACTGCTGCAAAACATAGAAGTGAAAAAGTATGGATATTAGCAGTTGATATAAAGTAGACGACTTTCTCATTCTGTGTATACCGTTCTTTTAGTTATATTTAGAAGTATGCAGTGCAATCAAACTCAGAAACTCAAGATTAGTGATACGATATATAAACATTAATATATTATTAGTATTTAGTATTATTATTCAGTATTTATATAGCGCCAACAGCACTTTGCAACTTCTGTACAATTACAATACAATACTGTACAAAATGATTAGAAGGACCCTGCTCATGAGAGCTCACAATTTACAAGGAAGGACTTGTTGGAAAAATAAGCATAATTCATGCTGAAGGATAAGAAATTAAGCCTAATTTACTAAAAGGATGTGCACAAGAGCAAAAGGTAATTGCTATGATGGCACATTTACATAGCATTTCTTTTGCGTTACTATAGGTGCAATAGCATGTGTTTTGTCACATGTTCATGCATACTTATACAGTATGTGTTTCATTAAGGATGCATTCATTTTAACTGGACTACCAATGCACCAAAACAAGCATTTACTGCTACTATATTAGTGCATTGGGGTAGCATTCATGTTTTACTGTACATTAAAACAACCCATGGGTGTGAATGGACCATGGAGTTTATAGGAATGCTTGTGTTGTAGGTTACATGATTGGGCGGATGTTTTGATCACACAGTAAATGTAATCACCCAACTTATCAGGTAAAGTCTACAGTCATATTTAGTGCATATGTTGTAGATACCAATTATAGTGTGCCTTGAACATTCAAATAAGGAGGGTTGTGTGCCTTATATGCAGGTAACCTATTATAATGCCCCATGCACTTGCAGACTGGGAAAAGGGAGACACTTTTAGCCAATTAGGCTGTAGTGCACATGTGATAGCAGGGGATATGTTGACAGGAAGAAAGTGGTTAACACTTTTAGTTTGCTCCTGCTCCTTTAGGCTGGGGATGTGTTTAGACCAGGATTTGTTGCTGTTTCAGTGAAACAGGTTTTGTGGGGGGTGGCTGGTTCTCAAGACTTTCTAAATAGAATTACATATCCTTCTGCAGGTAAAACAGTTCCACATGCACTTGCCTGACGTTTAGCTCCAATTACTCTGCACTCAAGCATTATTGTGGGGTCAACATAGAGACAAGGTAGTGTCAAAAAAGTGAGTTGATTCTGGAGGAAGGTGCCATGTGGAAGAGGAGCAATGAGTTGCGTGGGGCTTCTGGTTTCACTGTGTCCCTTCAGAACTTTGACACTAGCAATTACTAGAGCTCCTCAGCCAACTTCTGATAAGTGGAATGGAATGCCTTTGGTAAGAAAAAGCCTTCTTTGAGAGCTGGCATCACAAGTTGTCTTAAGGCTTATCGAACAGTTACTGAACACCAGTGTATGAAAAACATTGAAGTTTGACAAGAGTTTGGAAGTTTTTGAATTGTTTTAAAGTATATTTTAACTTTTTCAGTCAAATGTGAGAAACCCCCTTTATTTGTGTGTTAATGTGTTCCTGTTCACACTGCTTACCTAAAAAGAATCCTCTATTGCCCTTTAAGGTGTTTCTTTAGTGAAGGCCATTGTGCAGAATCCAGGCTACTCTGAGTAGTTTAAAAGTGAAAGTGGAGGGGCCAACTGAGGGACAGACTAAACTTCTTCTCATTAACATACAATGCTTCTAAGTCTTTAAACCTTTGTTAAGATAGACAGTGTTCAAATCTGCTTTACAACTGATAATGAAATCTGCAGCACAGTACAGATGGCACAGCCCCCTCCTTAACATTACATAGGGGGGAAACTAAGTAGGATTTTTAAGCAAGTAAACATCACTTAAAAAAGGTTAGCAGCATTTATAAATATTCTTTTAAAGTTATGCTATGTGAATGTGAACATATTACAAACATAGGGAAGGTGTTATCCCAATCTGGCTGCAAAAGTAGAAATAATGTGTATTTAAGAGAAATATTCACATGTACTGAAGCCCATGTATTACTGTTTTACAGGCATCTATGGTGCATAATGGCTGACAGATTATCTTTAACTACATAAAACAATAAAACATCTATACGGAATGTGTGAAGAAGTTATCTAATATGTCAAGTTCTAGAACCAAACTAAATTGATTAAAAAGTATTCCTTAACCTAAGTCAATCCATTGGTCAGTCCGCTAGTTTTTTATATGTTTTTTCTTTTTAAATAATACAATAAAAAGAGTCCTCCAGTACAATACCAGCCTGGTGCACCAGACATATAGGCGGGTATGCCTATACCAAGGGGGTTATAAACATTTCAAACCTGAATGCGACTAAGCCATTCAAAATTGGAAGAGCGTTTCAAGATGAGGGCAAAAACTTGGGACTCTCTTTTCATAGTACTAGTTCAATGGTACTATGCTATATAGCAGTAGATATAGGCAAAACGTTTTTTTTAAACGCTTTAACAGCGCTTAACACTTACCTTGTTTCGGCTGCGCGCTCCCGTCTGAGAAAACGAAACTGCTCCGGCGGCCGCTAAGCATTTGGGGCGGGTGCATGTGCAGTTCGGATTCTCTGCCGGGAGACGAGCAGAGACGCAAGGTAAGTCTATGGCCGCGTGCACCCGCATGCAGACACCGCTGGATCAGAAGTGCCTGCTAGCAGAGAGGAGTCAGCGCTGGATCGGAGAGCCGCCGCAGCGCTGGAGAGAAGGCTGAAAATGACAGGAAAGAAGAGGAAGATTGGATTATGAGACATCATTTAAGGTAAGTGCTTACACAAACATTGGGGGGAGGGAAAAACATGTATCCTTTTATGTCACTTTAAGTTGTTACCCCCTGCCCTGGAGAATGTGTAAAGTGGTGCTTTAGGGGTCTCTAGTCCACTGCACTGCTTTAAGTAACACTGTCACTTCAATGAAACAGAAAAAAAGCTGACAGGTACAAAGTATAGACACCTGTAGGTGCCTAAACATTGTATCCTGAACACACTGCAGTAGCTTTAAGTACCTCTGTTGTGCTACACCATTCTGATCAGGCAAGACTTCAGCACTTCCATTTACATAGGGGTCTATTCACGAAGCTGCCGAGGGCAGCTGAGTGAATGACCGATCTGAAGTGAAGTGAGCCGAACACTGTTCGGCTATTCAGTTCAGGCTGGTATGGCTAATTTCAGCCCTAAATCGGCTTGTATCGTGTGGCTTCGGGTCGGCCGAACATGCTCAGCATGTTCGGCCGACCCGAAATGCAGAAGGAGTTCGACTCAGCCTATCCAACATCTGGATCGGCTGAGCCGAACCTCCGGCAGGCTACTCACTGCTGTTCCGGCTATTCTTAAAGATTCTTAAAAGCCAATGGCCGGGCGCTCGGCCAGCTTCGGCTTTCAGCACGGCTCAGCCGAGCCGATGCATATGCGTTCGGCTCGGCCTAGCCGCTCGACCATGATCGGGAGCTGTACGGGCTATTGTGAATAGCTCGTACAGCACCCCTTCGGTTCTACTGAACCGAAGGGGTCCTGGGGCCGAAGCTAGCCGAAGGATCGGCCGAAGCTACGGCCAGATCCTTCGGCAGCTTCGTGAATAGACCCCATAGTGTTGAAACCTGTCCACCTGGCCCTGCCTCCCACAAATACCTATTGGTTCATGAGTCATCCCATCATAGTGATGGACTTATATGAAAGGATGAGAGTGGGGGAAGAATGCAAGCTTTGAAACAACCTGAAAGTGCCAAAGATTTGCTGAACAGAACAGTTTGGCATTTGAGGAAAGTGGGTGGACTCAAAGATGCAGGTATGTTCTTTCACTATACCTATTAGTAGTTTTTTATATTAAAGTGACAATTATTTTAAATTTACCTTGCTGGCTATAATCTGAGAACAATTGTTGCAGACCAATGTAAATATGCAGGCTATGTAAGGAGCTTAACTGCAGGCTCCTTACTGTTTATTAAGAGAGGTAAAGGGGGAGAAAGAAAATTGCATTGCAACAAGTGACCTGATACTGCAGACCACCCCCTAGGAACATAGATGTCATTTTCTGAAACTGACAGTAACAATGATTCCTGAATAGCAGTAACAATAAATGGACTAAAGTTGCTTGTTTCCTGGAGTTGTTAATGAAGAGCTTGTACTTTAACCATGGATCTCTTTTAGCCTTGCTCCATTTAATCAAAATGTGTGTGATGGTGAGGTCTCCAAATACAAGCATAGTGTGTAAGTGTTCCCATGCCTGTATAGTGTATGAATAATATCCTGCAAGTGTAGTTTTCCAACCATAATAATGGCATGTATATTAAATGTGTTTTATGTTGAAACTATTTGAGAGCTACTGAAAAATAACTTTTCTGCACATATATTTTTATATGCTGTATCTAGAAGACTTAAACTACCTTCTCCTTTGTAAATTGGCCTGTCAGTGATTCTTGTTATCTTCATAACCAATTTATTTGGATCTTTACTCACCCAGCAGAAATTGGCTGACACTACTCAATAGCAATTTCTTCTTACTGACATTTATGACTGTGGAGTCTTTGAGGAGTATTCTATGGCATAATGAATATACAGCTCTTCTTGTTTCTGTTTGTTCCTAAATTTTGTTGTGTTTAAGCAGAATGTTAATGACATATTTTTTTATGTTATTTACTTGTAAAAGCCTCCCTTGTGTAGACATCCAAAGTGCTTAAAATGCTGTGGGGCACCACCACAGTTTGGATATGATCTCAGCAGCCCCAGCAGAGCTGTCACTCAAGTAACATTCTATAGTATTCCATAGTAATAGTAATACTATAGTAATAGTATTAGTATTGCTCCTCCCCCCATAGCTACATAAAAGGTTATGTAAGGAGGTGAGGGGAAGGGCAGAGGGGCTTGGCCAGCATAGAGAGTAATTAGATACTCCTAGAAGAAAGGAGAGCTATGACATGCAGGGAGGGGACTGTACTATGGAAGTGACTCTCCTGCAGTAATCACGTTTTCTATCAAGTTCAAAGGCAAAATGCCATAAATACAAACTCATTTATGGAAAGTAAAAATACAGCAAGTAAGCATTTCCACATTTTCTGTGCTTTTATCTGCATTTTGTGGCAGATTCTCTTTTTAATGGACCTGTTACTTTTTTGTAGACATACTGCCTTATGCCAAGGGAGAAAGAAAAGAGTTGAAAGGTTGAAATGGACTGTTTTTGTTTTGATAATAAGATTTAAGTGTTTTTTGAACTCATGCAAAGCCATTTATTTCTCCGCATCTGTACCAAGCCCTCACACCATCTAATCTCTACAGGGCCCAATTCAGTAAAGCATAAGGCATGCAGTATTTTAATTGCCATTAATTATTTGCAAATTTTAATGGAAAAAAGTGAGTTTTCTATTTACTAACAGTTTTATCATATGGATCAGATGAATGTAAATTCCTTTAAAAAAAAGTCTAGCTTCTGACTGGTATTAACTTTAAGGTGACTGAAGGGAGAATGGAGCCAGTTGAGGTGACTTAGTTGTTCAGTTAGTCAGGTTGGAAAAAGACATGTATCCATCGAAGTCAACCAATAGAAATACTTCATTTAAAACCTGCAAATGAAAAACCCATTTAAAGCACAGTTTAATTTGCTCAGACAGAGAGAAAATCCCTTCCTGTGGGTTGGTACCCAAATTGATTTGACCTTGTATCCAAGCGCAATATCAGCAGCTTATTAGCGACTGATAAGCACACTGATTATAATAGCACAGACACATAAGGGTAGTTAGAACACTTTTGGGAGGGAGGGAAGGAAGGGGGGGGGCAGAGAGAATTACCTAGACAAGGTTGTTAGGTGGAGAGACCCATACTAGTTGGATTTTATTTCTCTTGACTTCTCAAATTTAAAACCCTAACATTTTTAACAAGACACTTACAGCATAAATAGAAACCCAAGAAATTATTTCATGGCAAGCACAAGGTTTTTAAAAAATGTGTTTTGATCATGGAAGGGTAAGTCATTTGTGGCAGAATCAGCTTGTATGACAGTAGTTGTGGGTATGACAGTAGCTGTGGGTACGACCAGTTCAGACAGCATTCTGCAGTTGCTGTTATGTATAGCCCTTACTCTACCTCATGATGTATTGTCAATGCAGAGGTAACCTGTATGGTACCATTTATTTTATTTGGGTCCTCAGATGATTAAAAATGTTCAGAATCCCTGCCTTAAGGCTATTGAGTACTCCCTGGATCAACAATCAAACATTTATGTAATCTACTAAATTGACTAGAACTACCTCTTGTAGAAGTCTGCCCTACATTATACAGCTCTCACTGTAAAAAACATATAAACAATGCACAGCACTGGTTTTAACTTATCTATTCTATATAGCACAAGCAGCATTTTAGGTTCTAGGATTAGATAGATATGCAGTACAGAGGTTTTTATGTGTGAATGCGCCCTAGAAATGGGGGAAATCCAAAAATTTTAATCAGTCCCCAGAACAGAAATAGAGGGGAAACTTTTTCGAACATCAAGGGGCATGACACTTAGGTATGAACAGGAGCCACTGAATCCAATGGGAAACTTTATGTTAAGTGTTGTTGTGCTTGAGCAAATGTGTGAATAGGGACTTAAACTTTTAAAAGGTTTCATTCAAAGGGAACTTATTGTGATGGAAATATGTGCTCTAGGTCCCTGACTCACTATGTAGTGACAAGAAAGAAACATAGCCTAGGAACCTGTAGGTTTTAAAATAATCAACATTGTTTTACCCTCCTCCCCCTTATTTCTATTATGACAGGTTCTCTTAATCCTTTTCTATTGCACAATTTGTAACCTTTAATGCCCCTCTAATTATATGGCTGACAGGATTCATTTCATACCTCTCCAGTTCATAGCAGTTTATTGCTCAATGCACAAGTAACAGCCTCCCAATTTGCAGTTCAATGATTATCATCTAGAAACATGCTCAGACCTGCTCATTTGCAAATAAAGGCCTTCTGTGTTAGAATCTTAAATATCAAGAAAGTACCTCTCAAAACTTTGCATTAATTGCATGATAATGTCCAGATCCCTGCTGAATCAATGAAATCTAGCAGGGAAATCGTTAGAAGGTCTGAAAAACATTTTGACTGCCGAACTGGGCCTCAATTCATTACCATAACATTTACAACAAAACTCACCAAATGCTATTAGAAAAAAAGTCTTAAGTATTGGACTGTGCGTGTTGCGGACACTGCAGAGGATATAGTTAGAATAAAATGTCAGTCTTGTTTATTCACAAATTGTTACAGATTTCCTCCCTGGAGGTGAAGCCGTCTAATTAGATTGTTCTTTGGCTAAAAAAGATTGCAAAGCTCCGCTGTTTTAGAGAGAATGTGTGAAGCCGTTTTCCAAATACTTTTGAAACAGACAGATGAACCTTAGATATAACTTCAGGCAGTTGAGAAATCTGTGCTAATCTACATAATAGCAGACTTTCAGAGTCCTGTTGTCGTTCTTCCTCTTGAGTTGTTGGAGGACTGCAGGGTTACCTTCGGGCTACTGGAAACTTTCTCTAATGAAGTGCTGGATGTGTTGATTTGAGACACACAGACAGTTCTCTCTCATTGTTCCCCACTTCAGTGCACATTTTAATCAGCATCTGTAGAAAGTAGCAACACTACTGTACAGCTATGGATAGACTAGACTGCCAGAGCACTTGTTAAAAGTTAAAAAAATTCAATTAAATGTATTGAAGCAAGCAGCAGATTGTGGCCCACATTCTTCACTGACAATGGTCACAATAGATGAGATAAGAGAAACTATAAGAGAAATCAGGCATAGCTGCCATAGATGCAAGGGTCACAGGTTGTCAGCTGCCACACCCACAGCACTAAGGGATACAGGGGCCATAGCAAAATATTTTTGTGCAGATGAAGTCTTAGGCATTAGGCCCATATCATCAGCAGAGGTTATCAGATCCCCTTCCCTGCAGGGTAGGAATAAAGCAGGACGCGTCAAAAATATACTGTATATAGGTGTGGTTTCTAGTAGATTAAAGCATAAGATTAAAGCATATCTAAACCCCAAAACAAAAATAATAAATTGAAGCTTACCTGATTTTTTCCCCCTTGATTTTCACCTGGTGACAATGCTTACTTACTGCAGTGTGTCTGTGTGGGAGCACTGTTGTCACCCTAGGTTCTTCTCCTGATTTGGATTACATAACCCCTTTCCCTCTCCTAATCTCTATTACATAGGTGGCATGTATTTTGGATTTTACAAAAGGTAGCTTGGAAAGCTGACAACATGGTATGAAATTTTAAGTTCAGTGCACAAGAAGTTACAAGGACACTGGACGTTGCATAATATACTAAGCCTTAAACGGGAAAATCTAAGGACTGGCAATATATTACATTACATTATTTTTCTTGGGCTCATATATACCTTAAAGAAGATCTAAACCCAATCCTAAACTACTGTATATTGTAAGTTTTAACATGTGCATGTAAGTTCAAAAGTTGTTTCAATCTTTTAAAGGTGCAGATTTTATTAAAACAATACCCAGTGATCCTGCAATGAACCCCCTTGTTTAGGCAACTCCTGTTATAGTCCAGTTGTGCTCTTGCACTGTCACCTTGTTACATATGCCCCTGGTGAATACTAATAGTGGTCATACTAACACACAATGTGCTGGCGAAGTCTACCATTGTCGCTACAGGAAAGTTGGTTCAGAGTAATGATTATACATTCCAGGGTCTGTGTTTAGTGGTGAGGTTTTCACTTCTTGTAGTTGGGGGGCTAGGAATGCTCAAACAGGAGGGTGAACAGGAGACCATAGCAAGAGCACAAAAATAAACAGGCTGTTGAGGCAGCACAATGATAATATACCCCACTCGGTATGAATAGATACCACTATTAAAGAATAATAAAGTAATACATTGCAACAACAATTAAAATAAATGTTGATGAAGCACATGGAGAAAAGAAAATATGCAAATAGCTTACAATGTCCCTTTTGGGTAGTGGGACAGTCTCTCTGTTTGGCTGAAATAACTTCTTGACATGTCCATTCTTGTAGGCTCTGTTTGATGGATGAATCTATAGCTTGACTTAGGCCAAGACTCTGTTGCAGGAATGCAGAATGAAAGTCTTTGGAGGTCTATCCAGGATTGTTTAAGTGAAGGGACTAATATATTGTAGTTGTTAGGAGTAGTTTTGTCAGTGGCAGGACTAGCCTGAAATTACAGCTGGTTCAGAGTTGTCAGAGTTGGAATCTCTCAGTTTGGGGTGTCTCTCTCAGAATGGGTGTCTCGAATTATCTTAACAATAGTCTTACAAGTGCCTAAACTGTTTGAACACTGCTTCTTAATGAAGAGAAACACCAATAAACGATCCAAGCTAGTTTGGTCCTTGGTCCTCCTGTAAAGTTACAGCCATTGAATTGTTTATATATTTTTGCATTCTATTAAAGTCTCCTCCAGGTACAATTGTTGTTAATTGGTGGGATGTAACCAGTCAAATTGACAAAGAATACATGGTGTGAGTCTTCTGGTGAATAGATTGCCTCTCTTTCATTAGGCATTTGATTGCACTCAATGAGCATAGAAAGATTAATTCCTTCAGTCCTTGTATGTCTGAAATAATTAATTCTTTAGCAGGGTCAATTGTCCCTGTGGTTTCTACTATGCAAGCTCATGTGTGCGATGTGTAGGAATGTTCTGGCCCACAGGCAGAGATTTACTGACATACCTACCTGCCATGTTAAAATCGCCCACAAGATGGTGCTAAAGGGAACTCACTATTTTTAGCAGTTAGCAGACTGTACTTCTATGGTAAAGGAGAGGAGGATCCAGTGCCATCATCAGCTCATGTTTGGAGGAAAACGTTTAATTCCCTCTAGGCATCATCGCTGGTACAGACAGACTTATTTCCCTTTATATTTGTAAGCTGTTACTGTATTTACATATTTTATATGCTGATTGCATGTTCTGTTTTGTTAATAAAGCTTCAAGATTTCATCCAGTCTGGCTTATTGCGGACTAGGAGGATTTAGCTGCATGTCAAGCTATACAAGCCACAGGGTAACGTGTAGCAGGGACAGAACAAATGATTGTATTTGTAAAAAAAAAACCTCTAAAATGGCAAAATAATGACTACTTTTAGCATCTAAACCAGGAGTCTGAGAGCTTTCCATGGTTGACCTTGAGAAAACACTTTAACCATATTTTTGCACTGTTTTTTTTTTCTAAAGGTCCATTGTGATGTAACTCACTATATTTAGATATAACTATTAGTGGTTACTGCTCATAGTTCTTTCTCTGCCACGATTGGACACTGGTGTAAGATCTTCATTGGATGTACAGTCCAATTTAAAGGGGCATCAAAACAAGGCTGATACGTGCATGTCACTGTCTCATTCAAAGCACGTAACTGTAGGCTTGCCATCTCTGGCAAAGTGCTGTGTGGCTGCACAAAACCTGACGCAAATGACATGGTTCTTTAGAAACTCTTTGCATTCTTCAAAGGCGCTTACCCTTGAATAAATGGCATTTCTTGAGAGCATGTGGTTTTTAGTGAATGCCTTTTCTCGTTCTTGCAGCTGCTAATGGGCATAACTCCTGTTTTCCCCAATATTGTTAATAAGTTCCCTATGTGTCATGTACCTTGAATGGTCTGATGTAATTGTTGTCTCATGCTTTGTCACAACAGGCACTTCTTTACTGTGGTTGGCGGTGGCAGCATCTAATACCTGATGTTGGAGTTGAAAGTTGGAGGTGAAAATGGAGTGGTGGATAGGTTCAATCCAAATGGAGAATTGTCATCCAGAGTTATTGTTGTGTGAGTCTCAGGAAGCATGTGACTAGTCTCAGGAAGTTTAGGGACAATTTGGCAATCTAGATTTGGGGGGGGTCACAATGGCACATAGATAATTACATTGGGTGTTATCAATTTGGGAGGCAGATAAGTGTCCAATGTGCCTGACTGATATGTGTGGTTAAATGCTGCAGCATCATGTGTTGCATTGGATTTGTGGTCTCATTTGTAAATTGACATGCAATATCCCTGCAGGGTCATCAAGCTAGGCGATGGACTTCCTTCACGTCAGCTTGTTCATAGCTTTTGAGCTTAGCTAGGGCTGCAGCTTCCTTTCTTTTCCTTTGAAGGACTTCTAACTGAACTTCTGCCTTGGTGTATACTGCCTTTGCTTCCACTTCAGCCTCTGCTTGAATCCTTGTAGCTTGTGCTTTGGCATGGACCTGTCGTTGAGCCTCTTGTGCTTTAGCCCGCACATCTGCAACATGTGTTTTTTTTAGTAGCTTGTGCTTGCACTATAGTCTGTGCTTCCGCAGCTTGTGCTTGGGCCTGTGCTTGCATACATTCCTATTTCCCTCTCAATGCAGTAAGTCTCTAACTTCTTTGATTCTGCTTCACTGTTGGCTGTTATGAGTTGGCTACATCTTGAGGATCATAGCAATAATTTCTGTTAGTGGATTCTTTGTGATCTGCAGGATCCATTAAAATGATTGGAGAAAGTAGAGTAGCAGTATGTAGTTTAATTCAATTAATATATTATGGCATCTGTCTGTGGATTTTAGGAATGTAATATGTTTTTGTTGAATAAGAACAGTAAAATTATTTAGCTCTCGTCTATTCTGTATTAACACTTGATAAAAGAGAAGAATCATTTTAGACAGTCTCTTGAAGCTTACATAGCTCGTTTTAGCATTGCAAGAGCAATGATTAGTGCTCTGCATTATATCATGTTTCATCAGCAACAGTTATTCATTGCAAAGTCCTATTTCACAGATCAGATAGATTAGAAATGTTTGCCTTGTTTCATAAGGGAAGGCTTAAAGTGACATTATAGTCAAAAATGTTTTTCCCTCCCCCAATGTTAATGTCAGCACACCTTAAATTATGTTTCTTAATCCGATCTTCTTTCCTGTCCTTTTCATCTGTCCCTCCAGCGCTGCAGCGGGTCTCCGATCCAGCGCTGACTCCTCTGAGTTTGCTGGCACTTCTTGTCCCACGGTGTCTGCATGCGGGTGCACGCGTCTTACCTTGTGTTTCTCCTCGCGTCCCGGCCGAAAATGTGATCTGCGCATGCGCCCACCCCAAGATGCTTTGCGGTTGTCCGAGATTTTTCACATTTTTGGACAGGAGCGCACAGGGAAGACATGGGTAAGTATTAACCCTTTTCAAAGCAGGTTTTTTTTACACTTTTTGCATATATCTACTGCTTGCTAGCAGTAGATATATGCAAAAACACCCGAGGCTTTAATTATCCTTTAACTATGCATTTAGCAGATATCTATACCTTTTGAAAATCAGCTTCTCCTTGAGGAGCTGGGTGCTGATGGTGGCTCACTGCCTAATTGCAGAGAAATCATCTCTTGTGCATGCACAGATCCTTTTTAGATATGTTGCTGAGAATGTGAACTGTATCTGTGTGAAGTCAAAGTTTATGTAGAGAAATGTCTGCATATACCATGTTGCAGATGTTTGACACTGTACAGGAAAACAATTTTTTTTGTGTTGCTTCTGTAGAATTCTCCTTGCTATCTTATATGCCAGTGGAGGGTGGAGAGCCGCAACTGTAAGTGTGACTGCTACTTTATGAGGAGAGACTGAACTTAGCAACCTTCCAAATTTGCAGGAGCCAAGAGACGCTATCTCCTGCCAACATTTAATAAATTGTTAGGAGGGACATTTTAAAGGGAACGAGAAAAAGGGCACATAGGGCGCTACCTGTTAAACACTTGTTGGCGTAGCCAGTAGAGGGGGCGTCTGGATCTATGGCATGTAGTGTGGAAGTAAAATAAGCCCCATCATTGGTGTCAGTTGCAGTAATAGTTACCCCCAGCATTGTTGTAATTTACATCAATGATACCCCCCAGCACAAGGATAAGTGGCAGTAATAGTTCCCCATTTGTGGTCAGTGGTAGTAATGATAACACCC
>NW_017307478.1:199406-232355 GCF_000935625.1 Nanorana parkeri | reverse complement strand
AGGGTAAAAATGGTAGGCTGTAACAATAACCTTCCACCCTACCATTGGTGGTCAGCGGTGGGCCCAGTCTGTAATAATACTCCCCCCCCCAAGCATTTGTTGTCAGTGGCAGGCTCAGGCTGTAACAATACCCCTCTCCCCAGCATTGGTGATCACTGGCAGGTGCAGGCTATAACAACAACACCCTCCACAGCATTGGTGGTCAGTGGCTGGCTGTAACAATACCCCCCTCAACATTGCTGGTCAGTTGCAGGTTATAACAATACAATAACCATCCTGCACCTTTGTTGCTTCTCTCCAAGACAGCTTGGACTATATTTCTACTATTGGTTTGGAAAGCACTATGTCTGACAATTCAGTGTTCTTTAAGTGTGTTCCAGCACCTGGCACACTGCTGGCACTCTCCATCTTGTGGACAACCCCATCCAATAAAAACCACTGCCCTCACTTCCTGTCTGGTAAAACATTGTCAGCAGGAAAGGAAGTGTTTCTAACGCTTCACCACTTTATCCAACACAAAAAAAAACATTTTGGCTGGACATACAATATTTCTTTAAAGGAGAACTATGGGGTCAGTGTTTTTCCCCATAGTTCTCCTTAGGGTAACGGGAGGACACAAACTAGCGTTACCCTAAGCTCAGTATACCGCGAGCTACAGCTCGCGGTATACAGAGACGCCGCAGCCGGAGCGGATCCCGACTTAGACGACGGGATCCGCCCAGCTGCGTGAGTAACAGCTGGCTCTGCCTATCTAGAGGCAGAGCCAGCTGTACCCGCACCCTCCCCCGTCCGTTCCGCCAGTCAGCACTGGCAGATCGGAGCGGGGAGAGGGGAATCCAGCCCCTCCCCCTGTCACGGCAGAGAGCTGTGACAGGATCGAGAGGTGAGCGAACCCGGTATGTGTTCGCTCACCTCCCGATCTACTGAGCCGACCTGTGACAGTCTTATTGTCACAGGTCGGCTAGAACTATGAGGTGAGTGAAAAGCACTCACCTCATAGTTCTCCTTTAAAAATGCCCATTTACGTAAAGGGTAAAGTATGTATAGTGCAAACATATTTCTCCCTGGGATGTGCTGGTCATGCAAACATGGTGCATAGTGGAAGTAATTTTAAGAGCATTTTTAAAGTTGTACATTATGCCAACTAATTGGAAACAGACAGCAACTACAAACAAAGCACAAACAATTTTGTAGCAACTGGGCTTTATTACCAACAATTGAAAAGCATGTAAAAAGTGGTGGATAATATCAGATTAGAAAATAGAAAATTATTAAGCTGATGGTGGCAAAGTGGGGATTGGGAAATACTTCCAAGCACATACCAATGTTCAGGGACTAGGAGGTTTTACAGGGGGAGATGAGCGGCTGAGACTTCTGCTGTGAAATTTGAGGATGAATAGTTCCACAGTGCCTGCAATGACACAGGTCTTTGAGTGCTTGTTTTGAAGCTCGTTTTCTGTTTGTTAAAAATGTGTACATCTACAGCTTGGACACAGGTATACTATAAAAACACTGAAAATATTATTGCTGGCTTAATCTGAAATATAAATCTCAAAATGTTTTTTCACAACAGGAATTGATGTAGAAATGTTTAAAAATAACTTTGCTTACATACAGTAGCCCTCACATTATTCTCTTACAAAATATATTTATTCAGGGTTGAATCTCTGTAGAAGTAGCAGCGAGAAAGCCTTGATGCCTCAACTAATGATTATTTGAAAATATTAGGTTAGCTGTTTATTTCACATTTTTCTTTGTGTGCTATATTGACTATTTTTATGAAATATTTCTAAAAATCCAATTACCAGGCTGACATATTGCTGCCGGCACTATTTGCACTTAGAAGGTATAGAGCAATAAATTAAAAATATAAAAGTAGGCAAAATGCAGCCTTATGGGGAGCAAGGGGATATTAAAAACATTGGAGTCATTCAGTTAAGTAGCAAGCTTGATTGTGATAAATGGTACTTATCTGCTCCCAATTTCGGTTACTATTATACCATTCGTGTGATTACCGCAGAATAATTGGATGATTTCAGATGCTGTCTTCCAGAAAGGGAAACTCAAGGGAGATAAGAAAGAATGCTGATTAAGTGCACTCTATCTCCATTTGACTACTATTGGGCTGCGCAAAGATCAGCATAGTAGGCATCCAAATATACAAGGCATATATACCTGCTAGAAAGTTCTATCTCTTTGGCTGAGTGTCCCTTTTAGAATTGGAACACGTAGCTCTGAATCCTGTGTGAACTATGAAGGAACACTAGCTTGTTTTCAAAGATAATTCAGAATGGATCTGCTTTGCTTGACACTTTATACTTTACAGCATAATACTATGTAAAATAACAATTTTTTTATGCCAGTGACTGCAGAAAAAAGTATTTCGGCTGCCTCATGAAATCATTGAATACTACTTAATTTATAAGATACCTAAGCCATGACTTTTGACATATACATTTTATTTATCAATATTACTGTATAAGTTTTTTAAAATATTTTTTATATTTAACTTTGTGACTGTTTCAGTGTTGTAATTAGAACTCCTAAATGTACTTAGAAAAGTACATGTAAAGCTCAACCCTGGGATATTTGTTTAAGTTCTCTTGAAGGTTTTCAAAGAACCCAGCTCTGGCCACAATGCCAACCTTCATTCTGGAGCTGTCCACAGCTTATTCATCTCCAAAGACTAAGGAAATACTGTGATTGCAGGGAGCCGTGGATCCACCCCAAGAGGACTTTATGATAGGGCTCTGTACTCACAGTGCATTGATGTCAGAATCACTGTTTGCATTATCGAGAACTGCCCACCACTGGAAGAAGACTGGAGTAGAAGATAACCTTGTACATCAGAAATAAAGGGCACTAAACCAAAAGGTGTAAAAGTCCAGACGTGCCTTTCATTGTTCACAAATTGATTAAGCAAAAAACAATCAACAACACTCCCCTTTTATTAGGGCTTAGAACGGAATAAAGTTTTGATTGGACTTAAGATAATATAACCAATTGGATCTCTATAGAATTTGATAATGGTTTTTCCTTTAGGGCTGGAATTGTCAGCAGCAGACAGTAATCCCTGTGCCTTTTAAATGTATTCCTTTTTGGCTTCTATATAATGTGTCTGGTCTAAAGACATCTGGAAAAACTAAGTATACAAAAAAAAGAGGTGGTCCTCTGCAGGAAGGGAAAGTGTGGTACCCAGAGTTGTGCTGTAAACATTTTACCTTTAGCAGACCTATACCTTTAGTTTTATTATTGGAATTAGTTTATGTAACAAGATTGTTTATTGAAGATTAAAGCCTTATGTGCTCACAGATCTTTGAAATGTTTTAGGGTCTTTTAGATTGTAAGCCCTCATGGGCAAGGCCCTCCTTACCATCTTGTCTTGAATTGTATTGCAATTGTAATGTCTTCCTTATATTGTAAAGTACTGCACAAACTGTTGGCGCTATATAAATCCTGTATAATAACCTAGATGCCCAGGCCAAATGTATCATTGTCAGTATATCTAGAACTAATTTGCTTACCTAAATAATGTGTAAACTTTTTAAAAGAGCATATAACACTTTTATTTGGTGCATTATTTTAATAAAAGCCAGTCTATGTCATTTATGGTAGGCTAACAAATGGACAAAAATGTAAAAACATACTGTCATTTTTTTAAAGACAATTACAATATTAAACAGAGGCGCATTGCCAACTTCAGGTTGCAGCAGCATCTGCAGGTTGAAGGTTTATTTTGTGTATGAACCTCCAACCTGAATTTGATCACTTTGGAATAACTAACATTATAACTACAGTATTTGTTGGTGAACCGTGCTGATAGGTTCCCGATTATTAGTGAGGACTGGAGCTGTCAGTAACAGCCTGGTTTGACACGGTTTTTGCAGCTAGCTGTCAAAGGGGGATAGAGATTAATGTTCCCTCAGCACAGGGCATAAAGCAAAGAAATGTTAATCTCTAAATTTTGGATGGGAAGTGTTTAAGGAGAGCTCTAAGCTAAAACCATAATCTCAGGATCTCAATGTTATGCCCAAAATACAAATCTAACTTTACTTACTAGGTGCTCATTGATGCTAAGTTCAGCCACTTACCAAACTATAGCTTAGTCCTGGTGTTTAGCAAAAAAATGGAAAGCAGTTATTAAGTATTTTAGCAAGTGTGTCTGATAGGAATCCCAAAAGCTATAAGGGCCCATAATAACAGGCTTTGGGCTTGTGTCAATGGAATCAATTTGACATCAGTTTGAGATGCATTGATTCTGGCTTGACATATTATGACAATGTATAAATATTGTTATATAAATAAGCTTATATGATCGGTGTGGACAATAACAATGCCGGGAATAAATCTCTTTGGCACCTGTTTAGTGTACCAAACGATAAATCTGTCCCTGGATATTTTCCAATATGCCTACAGTCTTCTCTAACTGTTTACCCATTTGATTTGCCTAGTTATGTTAGTGTAACTTATTATGTTGCAATGCATTATAATGTAGGGAATGGCTTCTATCAACTGTTTATTCGCTGGGTTTTTTTTACAGGGCTCTATAAAAAAAGGGAAAGGTAATCAATGATAAATTAATCCACAGCCACCAATTAGATTTTCTTTTATTGCAATCACACCTGTATATGTGTTAATAGTATTCACTACAATGGGGTCGTTTTTACATAAACACTGCACTTTGTGATTAAGAAAACCAGATTTCTTAGTTTTTTACCTGGATACATCTATTCTGGAATTCTATAATTTTCACATATGATGTTCTGCTTGGCAAAACAGATCTTTTATAATGTGGTAGCTGGTTCAAATCCCACTGTGGGCGGGTTAATAAAGGATTGCTTGTTTTTTTTTCTTTTTCCATTACGTGAATGTGAACTCAGATTATGCATGCTCTTCTATATGGGTTTTGGTTCTAATCCCAGTATTATACAGTTGCTGCCAGCCTCCTATTCATACAGCATACTGTCTGCCATAGTTAACAGCAGGATTCTGCCAGCTAGTTTATGTAGGAACAGAAGGTTAAGTGTGAGGGTGAGTTCTTCTTTAGTGGCTAGATTGGTTGATGTTCTTTCTGGCAAAACCACCTTGTTGTGTAGCAGCTGGTTTACTTTAAACATTTATTTTTCTTGTTTTTCAGTGGAATTTGCTTTGCACATTTGTATATAATCCTGCAGTTTGTATTTTGGTTGAGCTTGACACACATATCCTTGAATCTCAATTGGTTGATGTTCTTTCTGGCATAACCATCTTGTTGTATAGCAGCTGGCTGGCTGGCTTGTGGGTTGGCTTAAAATATATATGTATCTTCTTTTTTTGTGCAATCTGCATTTTGTACACTCATATATAATCCTGCAGTATGTACTGTATATTATTTGAACATGACATATATAGTCATTTATCACTCTGGAGAAGATAGACCACAACTGACTATCCATCCACCTTATCCTGGACCTGCCCCTCTAACATCTTCTTCTGAGTTATGTATGAACTACCTTGTTTAAAAGGTTTTACAGCATTCATAATTAAAACGTTTTTGCACAGTTTCCCTGTTGCATCATGTTCTTGCCTTTAAGACCTTCTTTAAGGTCTTACAATCATTCAGATAGCATATCAATGCCATCCACATGTATGGTTTTGCGTTATCTGATTTTTTTAAAAAGCTACCATGGCTGTTGTTGTCTAATTCTCTCTTAACTTTTGTTAGCCATAATTTGTCAGCATATTTCCAATTCTCCTTAGGTAAGTTTACATCTGTTTGATAATTTGGTGTATCTTTCTCCACTCAATATTATTTTAGGATTGTTTAAAAAACAAATGTGTTAATATTATGCACATACTGTATACAATTTCAATAAACTTCTAGTCCATAAAACAAGTAATACATCTGGAGCTGCATGGATTGCCTCCTTGAATACAATCCAACGTTGGACGTTTTTAACATTTCTACTGGTACCCTTACTTTCTGCTAGGGTGGAGCTTGAGTAGTTCATATCTTTTGGTAATTCTAAATGTAAACAATGGGTGGCTCAAACTCTTCATGCTATGGTGAAGTACTGACTTTACTTCCACTTTTAATAAGGACTTGTAAGACAGGATTACAATGAATTATCCTATTGAAAGCTGCAGATTTAAAGCTATTTAAAATTACTCAGACTCGCGTTGCAGTATTGTATGTATTACTGTGTGTATGTAACGCATACAGTAATGCACACATTACCACAACATGATAGCATGAAGCTGCCTCAAGTAATTTTCAATATCTTTAATTTTGAATTTATCCCTAGTGGATTAAGGTGATGCACCTTTGATGCAACAAGAGCAGTGATCCAGGAAAAAGAGGCAGGTGCAGTGTTGGCCATGCCGTTGTTCATTGACAGTCCATTTTAAATGAATGGACTGCCCTAACACAGCGTTTGTTAACTGCACAAGTGTGCACCTAAACTGAGGGATGACTACATATTTCTGTCTTTCATTTTTAGATTTTTTGTAGTCATGCTGAAGTATTAATACATTTTATTTTTTTAACATAAACATAGCTAAGCTATTATATTTGCTTAAAATTCGGTTTTAACTTTTAACACCTTTACCTAACCATCATGATCATAACACTTGTTGCAACAAATATTTGGTTGATGTCTCCACTTTTAATATTCCTATCAAGCATGCTGCAGATGGGGAAGCACAGATGTTGTACCTGTCAATAAAATAACATCAGTAAACAGCATAGTGAAATGAATTCCCCTGATCCAGGCTGCAACATAACAAAACAAATACTTTTTGAGCAGTGTGCCTAACTTTCATAGTTTAACAAACATACACAAAATCCCTGTATGATACTGTCTTAGGCTTAGCTGAAAACAGTTACTGCACACTATTTAATGAACATTCCAGCAACTATTTTGTGGACTATAATAGCAGAGTGCATTGTAAAGATAAAATACATGTAATGCTGAATATTCAATTTACACATGCCTGTGTTTTTAAACTACCAGTGAATGCTACATTCACTGTTTTATAAATATGCCCCACAGGGACACAGCCAAAAATATCAATCTGAAACGAGTTATAAGCTGATTTATTCAATTCATTTTTCTCCTCAGTATATACTCAGGAAAAAGAGGGGTTTAATGGAGATAAAAATTGTGAGTCGCTTGGTACATAAGATACCGCAGTGGTTGACAGTAGCCGGGATTCGACAAAGGCTGCAAAAACTTAATGCAAATAAATCGTTAGGACCAGATAACCTGCACCCCAGGGTACTTAAAGAGCACAGCCACGTTATAGCAAGACCATTATTCTTCATTTCCAAGGACTCGTTAATGACTGGAAGGGTACCGAGTGACTGGCGTAAAGCTACAGTAGTACCAATCATCAAAAAAGGTTCAAGATGCCTACCGGGTAACTGCAGACCAGTCAATCTAACATCAATACTATGCAAACTATTTGAGGGAATGATAAAGGAATATTTAGTGGATTTTGTGGATTTATAAGTGATAATCAGCACAGATTTATGAAGGACCATTCTTGTCAGACCAACCTACTAACATGCTACAAAGAGGTGAGTGGAGATCTGGATAGAGGAAAACCAGTGGATGTGGTGCACCTGGATTTTGCAAAAACATTTGACACAGTACCACATAAATGCTTAATACACAAGCTTAAATCTATGGGCATAGATGAAATGGTGTATACATGGATAGAAAACAGGCTACAGGAACGGGTTCAGAGAGTCTTGATAAATTACTCTTTTTCACATTGGTCTAAGGTTGAGAGTGGCAAGCCCCAGGGTTCTGTGCTAGGCCCCATACTGTTTAACCTCTTCATTAATGATATTGGAGAGGGTGTTAATAGCCATGTTGCTGTGTTTGCAGATGATACTAAAACTGGGAGGGTAATAGACACAGACTTAGACATTATAACATTACATGAGGACCTGGATAAAATAGGGGAGTGGGCAACTAGATGGCTGATGAGGTTTAATGTCGAAGAATGTAAAGTAATGCACTTTGGGGTTAAAAACAGGCAAGCAAAATACACATTAATGGGTACTCCTCTAAGGAAGTCAGAAATGGAAAAAGATTTGGGGGTCATGGTTGATCGCAGATTGAATAACAGCATGCAATGCCAGGCTGCAGCAAACAAAGCGAGCATAGTACTTGCATTAAAAAGGGAATTTTACTGTAGAGACAAATCAATAATTTTGCCACTTTATAGTGTACTTTGTGAAGCCTGTTCTGTGTAATTGTTTTCTTTCTCACTAACAAGCCCCTATGTGATATTATTGAGAGGTAACATGTTCTCATGTTTTATGGAGACATCAGGGGTCTATTAGACCCCTAATTTCTCCCCTGTCCTCCAATACAGATGGTTAAGCACAAGATTGTGTTCAATTGTCTTTTTATCCGGTCATTAAGCCAAACTTCTGGCAGCTCTGAAGCAGGAAGTGCTGAGAGGACATCACTTCTTGCTTCAGTGATCACAGAGCAAATCAGGTAATAGACATTCCTCGGTCTGCTCCGTCTCTCCCACCTGAATGCATTTGCTGAGGGTCCAGGCCCCCCAGAGTAGTGGGAGAACCTGGAAACCGCGTAGTAGTTTTGGCAGGTGGCTTTGGCACATTGATATACTGCTGAAAAGATGATACCAAGACCAGCAGCAGTCATTATCTTTGTATAACCACTTCAGGACAAGGATATATATATATATATATATATATAATCAGTCCTGAAGTAATAAATATACTCCTTTATGGAAAACTTATCTAACCTTAATTTGAATCATTAAAGTGGGCCTTGCATTTTGCATTAGGATAACATGCAGTATCGCACTATGGCCATGTTAGTGTGTTGTGGTGTCATTCATGCAACCATTCCTTAAGTTTCTGAAAAAGGACTAAGTGTGATTTGGGCCACATTGGGATGCATTTTCAGCCCATTCTACATTATTGCTAGAACATATCACATGTTATCGAACTAGAAAACTGTGATCCTGGCCTAAAAGGTCTTTGATGCTGATCCCTGTACTATATTTATAGTTCTAACAACAAGATTTAAATGGAGACTGTGTTCTGGCATTGTTTTATATTCATTCTTTCCACGTGGAACCTCCACTTCAGGATGAGCTATGACAGATACTCATAAGCAATAATTGGGCTTTTAAATACTTCCAGAGTTTGTACTTAATTAACAAATGAACTTGTCTTCAATTATCACCAGGACATTTCATCCAGAAATGCTGACTGACTGATTGCATGCTCTTCAATTTAATGCTGATGACAGTACACTTTAATGAGGTGTACATGTGAGTTTCTGAAATAGAAAACACTGGCAGAGAAATAGCAAATGATTGTGTGTTATTTCTGTTAACAATATACTTAATTAAATTAGCAATCCTAACCACAATGTTTGTTTTTGTTTTGAATTGGTGGATTGGGCCAATTTATGGTCTTTCAGTGTGTCTTCATAGCTCTTCAGGACACAGATGAAGATTAAAATATCAGTTCAGGTTTTCCACCCCTATTTACCATATTCTGAACTATATAGCTGCCAAAATTCCTATTTCACTTGCATACCTCAGTCTCCAGTGGGATATATTGCAGGAAGCTACACACATGTAATTGCCTGTCTGCAGTAGCCTACCTGTGGCTTTGAAGGCTTGTTTAAACCCAATAACAGGTTTCTTCCTGGTTCCTGCCCTAAACCTTCTCTTGGAGACCCCCTGCTGTTTTTTTTTTTAAATCTCCCAAGGGAATGGGAAGTTGGCATTGCCATGGAGGACATGTACCAATGCAAAATCAATTTTAAGAAATACAGAGTGGAGAGAGGGCCCTTTGTTTTATAGGATTTTGAGTGCAACACTGAGAAAGACCAATACTTTAAATTACATGCTTGAGAGATAGTGTAATGGAGCATTATGATTATCTATTTTTTTTATCTAGCAATAATGCACCGGAATGACCAGTGGAAGTAGCAGGCTTCCAAAGCTATCATCAGAAGGTCTACACTTAAAAAAACTAAAGCCCTTAACTTCATACCACAGCTTAGCTGTGGGTGACAAAAAAACATTTTAAAGTTTACATTTTACATGTTCAAATAGAAAATGCCACACACCACATATAAAGTATTTCTGCTTTTTCTTTTAGACCTTATTGGCTATTCCACATCACTCATTTAACTTTGGAGGACAAAACACAGTTTAAAGGTTATATTTTTCAGATTAAAATAGAAGTAATATGGTACATGCTGCATAGGCATAATTTTAAAACATATTTTATTTTTTACTGTTCTGTTAAAACAAAGGAATGAGGTGCAGACTACATAGAAAATATTTCAACAATCTCTTTTTGGCTGCATTTGAAAATGACACACCGCAGATTTACAGGCTAGAAATCATCATTTAAGTGCATATATGTAAGATAAAAAGAAAGGTGTATTTGAATGTCTCTATAGACAGTATTTAAAGAAGTCCAGGAAAAAAAATTCTAAAACCTGACAGTGGGGCTACCCTCACACAGCAAGGGTTAAGTAATTGTATTCTTCTACGGTGTAAAATAAAAAAATGTATACTTACCTGAACCTCAAACCCAGATTGCCCTTTGACCAGTACTCTCTCCCCCTCTACTCCAGCAGTCTAAGGATCTTTGAGTCATCACGTCCAATACACTGGTGTATTAGACGTAAGGACTCCGATAGACATACCATCACCGCAGTGGAGAAGGAGACAGGCTGGAGGGAGTGCTCCAACAGTCAGCCAGCTGCAAGGTTCAGGTCAGCATAGCTTTGTTACTTTACAAGGAGAACACACAAGAGAAGCACCACTCCTCCACAGGCTGCATTTTGAACAGGAGAAACATGGGACAGCTTTTAATAAAAAAGTATATCAACATCTGTGTGTATTATTTCAGCAAAATATTTTACTGACTCCATGCACAGTCTGTAAGCACTTTTACTAGGCTGCAGTTTAATCGGGAGGGACCAAGCATGTTTTCTTTGAAGAAATCGCAGTTAGAGACAATAGACACATTTATTAAGCTGAAAACTAGAAGACACAGAGCATGGTTCACTCTGCAAACACTGTTAAGTTTGCAGCTGAGAAGCAGCTTTGGAAACATTGTGTGGCACATTGACAATGCCTGATCACCAGAATACAGTACCACCCGCTGCTCTGAATGCCCTCTCTAACAGCACTCTGGCTATAGGGCTTGATTGCATATTGTGCAAGCCACTGGACACTCACAAATCCAGTAGGGCCTCAGTTCAAAGGATATATGCATCCATCCTTGATCCCAGGTAATCAGAGATCATAAGGTTTAGGCACTGGCTGTGACTGCTGCCTGCAGCCAGGTCTGACCAATGCATTCTAAATAACGACTTTGAAACCTCGCTGAGGTAGCCATTGCTGCAACTCCTTTCACTGACCTAATTATCTGAGGCATGTTGGCCATAAAACGGGATCCTGTCACTCCCTGTAAAGGTGGCCAAGAGGTTCCCCTGGTGCACCTCTTCTATACAGCATGCTTTTTTTCTGACTGGGATGGCAGAATGAGATCTGCTATTTTTCAATTGTATTGAGGATCTATAAGGGTGGTCAACTAGTAATGGCCCTTCTCCTTCATGGCCTAAATTCTAGGGTAATGACACTGCAGCAAGGATTCACCAAAAATTCCCAGTGGCAGGGGAGCCTGAGTCCTCTGTGAGAAACTCCCAAGGTTTAGGATGGGTGAAACATGCCCATGAAACTCTGCCCCATGCCTTTGTCCTTTTCACCAGCAGCACCCTAACTCTCCTCTTCCTCATGTGCTACCTCTGCCTGCTGTTGCCTCACAGGGATGGAGCCAGTTGTAAAAGAATCCTGCAGATCCTGAGATAGCAGGAAGTCCTCCTCTTCCTCCTGCTGCTGCGCCTCCTGAGCCCCGGCTTTTACATCACCCAGTGTGGGCTCCAGAAGACACACCAGAGAGAGTGTGTCACTGATCCCCACCTCATTGTCGCTCATCATTCTGGTTAGCTCTTCAAATGGTGAAAAAATGGAATACATGTCTTGAATCAGAAAACATTGATGAAGTAAAACGAACCCCAGGTCCTCACAACCTATCCTTGTCCCATACTTACACAAATACTTGTTGACTGCCTATTGCTACAAGTGTGCCTCCCCAGGCATATCAGCTTCAAAATAGCATGGCAGCATTTTGCCTGGGGTTTGATGTGCAAGTAGAGAGGGGGCTGTGCTGGGACATTGACTAGTTATATTTTCTAGCCAGTTCAAAGGCACATTGCAAGTAAATAAAAAATAATTCATGAAATGAAAAACACTGCAAATAAGAATGCAAAACATTTGATTTTTCTTTGCTTTTAACTGCATTTTTTAAAGTGGGTGACATAATCTTTTTAAATATAGTAACTTTGTTTTCTATTAATCAATCCTTGTATCAAACAATGCCACAAAGCATGGCTATAATAATATAAAAACTGTGAACTTCATTTACACAACCCAACGCATAACAGTGTAATTCTCTAGATCCTAATTGTAGTTATACGGAGGTTTCATTCTAAACAGAACTTTTATTTTTATCCCTGAAAAATTAAAACCATTCTGTGGCACTTTTTAAATGTTTTATTTCCCACCCCTTTAAATTCAATTAAATTACCAGATTTCATTCGCCTTTGTTCTTAATAAATTATGCACCATGCAGTACTAAGCAGTCACTGCAAATTCACATTCCGTACAAAATGTATCACTGGTGTGACAACATGGCTTACCATGTAATCATATGCTGTATCAATTATTCAGTGCTTCTTTCAAGAAGAATTCTTTATTTACTTTAATGGATGGTACTTTGTGACAGTTGTCTTGGTTATCTTAGTGATCTTTGTTTTTATACTTCACTGCTCTATCTTCTCTTCTCTTCTTTCCTTCCATAAAACATATTACAAAATAATGTACATTTAAACACCTGGTCGCAGTGGTTGGTCAATTCTTTGTAATGTTCCTGTATAAAGCAAAAAAAGTATTTGAAATAAGTAAAAGGATTATCGCAAATAGAGCTGTTTTTTTTCAGCGAAAATTGAGATTTCAAAAGCATTTTAATTTTAGTGTCTTAATATATGTGCCAAAGCAAAGTCAGGGCTTATTCTATTAATGGTATTATAAAAGTAAATTACT
Source organism: Nanorana parkeri (assembly GCF_000935625.1). NCBI lineage: Eukaryota > Metazoa > Chordata > Amphibia > Anura > Dicroglossidae > Nanorana > Nanorana parkeri. The sequence goes on along the minus strand of NW_017307478.1, from coordinate 219,194 downwards.
TGGCATTGGAGTGCAACTGATGAGTACTGAAATCTTAGCACAGAGTAAGGAGTAGCTGTAATAAGAAGATGCCCTTTGTATCTTTAAAATGTATCAATAAAACAAGGATTGAAATCCACTAATTGCTTGTGTGTGAAGATTAGCAGATACATTAAATGATACACAAATCTTTCATCTTAATTTTATAGAAATGCATGCAAAATACTAAAAAGTAAAAAGATTCTACAGCCTTACAAAACTTTAATGGACCTATGTACTGTATCACATCAAAGAAAACATAGAGGTATTTTGTATATACTTACTTTAATTATTATCATCTGGACTTAAATATGCAACTTTTAAGTTTATTTAACTTTATTTTTAGTCAGGTTAATATAAAATATTAAATAAATATTATATTTTCCTATGCAACCAGCAGGTGGGGCTGTTGGCTCCTATGCACAGCCTCTCTGTTAAGAAAAGTCTACTGTTTCCAAAGCTCAATAGCTCAATAGCTATTTGCATACACATTGTCAGAGCATGGCCTTCCTCTGTATGGCTCCAGAGACAAAGGGGGTAATTTACTAAAGGCAAATAGGCTATTCACTCTATAGGGGGGAGTTTCCTTTTTAAAGCAATTTTCCCTTAGCTTAGTGAATGAGGTGAAGCTCTATAGACTTCCATCATCCAATCATGTGCCCAAAAAAAATATATGAATTTTCCTTGCATGTGATTGGGTATTCTTTGCAAAGTGAATTTTCACCACATTCATTAAGCTAAGAGAAAATTCCCATGCAATGTGAGAATTCTCTTGCTACATGAACAGCCTCTTTGCCTTTAGTTATTCAACCATTCAACCCCAAAGTGTCTAACAGGAAACTGGTTCTATTGTGCTGTTTCTTAAACGTGTTCTGTGAATCCATGGTCAATTATGTATATTTGTATAATAAATATATATACTGTGTTTTATATATATATATATACAGGTGAAACTCGAATAATTAGAATATCGTGCAAAGTTCATTTATTTCACTAATGCAACTTAAAAGGTGTTATTGCACATTTATTGAAACTAGGGATGCACCGATACTAGTACTCATACTCGTCTAAATGCTCCCATCGCCTGTCCTGATACCGGAACTTCCAGTATAAGGAAGCCGGGCGGCGAGTCATTACAAGCCGGATTCCTGATTGGCCAGGAAGCCAACTCCATGCTCCCTCGTCACCAATGACTCGCCACCAGGTTCCTGATTGGTCGAAAGCTGGCCAACCAGGAAGCCAGGTGGCGAGTCAGTACCTGCCCCCCCCCCCCCCCCCGGCTTCCTGATTGGCTAGAAAGCTGGCTTCCTGCTTTCTTGTCACCTGGTGATAATGTATTATGGAGCCAGCTTCCCGGCCAATCAGAATGCTGGACGCCATGTAATGATTCGCCGCCTGGCTTCCTGATTGGTCGGGAAGCTGGCCAATCAGAAAGCCAGGCGGCGAGTCATTACCCCCCATCGGCTTCCTGATTGGCCAGGACCCGGCTTCATGCTTCCTCATCATCATCTGCTTTATTTTTCCATTTACCTACCTCCAATGCTGGTATATTTTTGGCCACGTCTGTGTGACATCACCCAGCTACAGCAGTTAGCATGCAGAATTTTGGAATTAATTAATAGCAAAAGCATCTGGGGATTACCTGAAGCATTGTCCCAACAATAAAGTTGAGGCTTCCATTATTACAAATAAAAAAATACCTGGACAACAGCTTTCAAGTAGTTTCTCTGTGGGAATCAGAGCTGTGTAATTTAATATCCTCATACTTGTTTAACCATTCACATTTAACGTTCCAAGGCAGTGTTCAATGTGATTGGTGGTCATAGGAAAATGTCTTAGTACTTACATCTCGAAACATTAAACATTAAAGTGATATTAAAGTCAAAAGGTTTTTAGGCCATTTCAAATAATGATTAAATCACTTACACAGGATGCTGCTCCTTGATGTTTAAACATTTTAGTTTTCTGCAGAATCATCTGGTCCCCTGAGCACTGGCCCTGATATCCTGTTTTAAAGTGGCTCCTTTCCTTTGCAGGGTCCAGCTACCCTTGTGTGTGATAGCAAGCTGTATGTGACTCCACAAACACAAAGGCACAGCAAGGAAAGCAATTATCCTGCTCCCTGCAACTCCCTTCTCCAAGCTAGTAGATATACAGTAGACTGTAGAAGGGAAACAGTGGTGTCTTCTTCTTTCCACAACTTACAGACTGGACAATGAAGGAGCAGCAGAATATCAATAAGGCTATGTCTTTGCTCATTCTCCTCTCTTTCCCAAGAGCATGTTATTTACACCTGAATGACTCCCAGTCCTGCCCTTCCCTTTCAAATTCAGATACTTTAGTTGAATTTAAAAAATAAATGTAATGGTTTATAAATGAATACTTTGCTGTGTAAATTTGCCTTTTATATCTGCCTGGAGTATTTGTGTCATGGTGTTCCATGCATTCAAAATTGTTTTTATGAATGTCTGTAGGACGTGGCCCATCCGGAGTGTTCTAGATAAAGGGCCTACATGTGCTTACATTTTTCTGCAGCTGATTTAGAACAAATTACAGTTTTGAAGTCATAATCCTGACCAATCACAACCGGTGTTTGCTTATAATATCAGCTTAACTAATTTATTAATACAAAATGGATTCTCTCTTTTTGCTTTAACAGATCATTTCTGTTAATATAACCATTTAAAGTGAGATATATTAATCCTCCATGCACAAAGGCATGTATTAATTTAGCAGAAAGCAATTAACACAAGCTACTACAGCTTAATTTAGTGTGTTTAAAAAACAAAATCTAATTAAAGTTAATAAGCTATAGATTAGATTTAGAGAGTCATTTATTAAACAAGCCGGTACAAGAAACATATTATGAAGAGGTTGTTTTTCAAAAAACAGAAGAAGTTGCTTGAGCATTTTTGCATATTTAAGAGTTGGAGCTTCTCAATGTGATTGCATTATGTTCTGTATTACTTCACATAAATATTACATTGTTATACAAATATGCTGGAGATTTTCAGCTTAGATTTGACTAACTCTTAAAAAATGGTTTACATCAAAATGTCAATGGAGAGATTTTCACATTTAACAATTTAAAGGGCTTGGCCACCAACATTTTCATTTCATGGGAGGTGCTGGAGAATTAAAGAGAACCTGCATTGAAGGGAATACAGACATTGCTATTGCTGACCTGTTTCTGAAAATGCTAGTTACTTGCATGCCTCTAGCTTTAACACTATCTGTCACTGACTCAGCTCTAGTACCTTATATGTAAATACATTTTTGTCACCGGTAAGTATATGCCACGGAATCTAATATTGGTGCATAGTTATCACACTGAGAAATCAAAAGTTTCACCATAAATCCATCTCTTAAAGCTAAACTGTGGTCAAACAGTTAAATACAAAACTGAAATGCATGCAATGTATTACCAAACAAAATATTCACAATTCTGTTCAGCCACTGATTTACACACCCGTAAGATCACTTTGTCTATTACAGTTGAAGCCTAACTCCAGGCTCCTTTCTGTTCCCACCCTAAAGACCTACATGGTTATTCACAAAAGGGTGAAGAGTTTGGAGAAGGCAGGAGAAGTGAACAATCTAGGAAAAAATAGCTGATTTGGAAAAATTCTCCAATTCAGCTCACTTTCCAGTTCAGCTATGTTGTCCTAGATTGTTCACTTCTCCAGCCTTCCCCAAACTCTTCACCTTTTGTGAATAACCCTGCTAGTTTTCTGCTTGGTAAGTATATGTAACTATTTAAATTTCATACCCTTAAGGGCTCATTCAGATGTGCACAACCCTAAAAAGACCCGATCCTGGAAGGGACTGGTGCTGTGTGTAATTGTGCTCAGCAGACTGTTCTTCCCTATGGGAGGACACGATTGCACGTAATTACACAGGGTCACACGGACACCTGAACCTGCACATCTGTGTGGGTCTGGGTGCCAACACATCAATGCACACAATGTCTGCATCCAAGTGTGGGCACCTGGACTCACACAGATGTGCAGGTTTGGGTGTGTGACCGTGCTAAATTGCATGCAGCTGCATCCTTCCATAGGGAAGAACAGGCTGCTGCTCACAATTACACATTCTTGATCCTTCAGGAAATGGGGCTCTTTGTCTCAATGAGCTGTTGTCAGAGTTTCTTACTCTTCCTTGCCCTGCTGAGCTGCAACCTCTTTCCTGTTGCTGTGCAGTGTGTCTGATACTGCTCGTTCCTCTTTGGTGCCCTCTTATGTCCAAACCCGTAAACATCCTCATTCTGCAACTAATGACAAATTCCTGGCAATTTTCTGTCTCAAAGTGATGATGCAACACCAGTTCACTATTTACCATCAGCTGGTCTATTTAGTCTCCACCCTTGCATATGTTTAGACCTACTAAGTGCACTGCTGTTGTTTGTGTTCTCCGTTTATGACCCTGGCTCTAATTGACTGATCTCCTGGTTCTTGACTCTAGCTCCCGTTTCCATTCATCCTGTTCTCAGTGTTCCCTGACCTGGTTTGGCTGACTACCAGCTTTGGCATCTGACCTCTGGCTTGAAGACATCCTGGACTTTCTCCACTGTTTTTTTTAAACTTGCACTTTAAGTTTCTCCCCCAGTGAAGCTGCTTTTGTGTGTTCTTTTTTGTATACTTGCATTTTTTATTACATCTTTAGGCTGGTCATGTGATGTGCTGGGGCCCCTTTCCCTTTGTCTCTCCTCTAGCACTGGATGGTCATCAGTGATGCGGAGGAAATCTCAGGTCCTCAGTCTTCTGAAACATTAGGACATCCAGTGACCAATGGAATTATGGCAAGGGACAGTGGAGAAGAGGTGAGTATTGCAACCAGAACTGCATTTTTCTTAACCTACTACTTTGGAACTGGTAAAATTGCCTGGAGATTGGCGTCAACCTCTAACCCTAAATGTAATTTGTGCCTTATCCTTAAAGTGAAGACAGCCATAAACCATATTTTCATGCTGCTATTACAATGAATATAATGAAAAGGCAATGCTCATGTTGCTAATACTGTGGCTGAAAATTCAATTTAATAAACCTTACCCTAATATTTTAATGATAAATATCAAAAACAAAATACTACACACGAAATGCAACCGCTCTGTTATCCCAAAAAAATATTTGAGTGTTTGATTTAATTTTCTGTTGAGCTTTGGAAACATAACAGGTGGAATCTTCTTTGATTTTTACTGTGAACAACACTTCTACCTTTATATCTTCTTATTTTTGTCTCTTCGGCTGCCTTGTCTTTGCTGTATCCACTTCTTCTTTCCATATTTGCACTGCTGGTCTTTTACTTTACACCAAATGTACTTTGGACTGTCAAACTATTTCAGACAACTTTTCAGTCTTGAGTATTTTTTCAGGTAACTGGATTACTGTGGATTTCATACTGCTGAGATCAGGATGAAAGGGCTTTGGGTTGGTGGTCAGTAATAGCTTTGCCAATTGTATCTTGAAACTAGATGCTAAAAACATATTTTCCCTATCATTACATACCTGAGAATTATTGTTAGATATTATTTACAGTGTGTTGAATTCCTTTTAAATGAAGATATTTAATAAAAAAAACTTTATGCTCTTTGAAATGTCACCAACTCAATTGCTTGCTTACTAGATTTTGTAAGCGCTTTTTGCATGGATTGCATCAGAAATTGAATTGTTGTGGGACGCACTTCAGAATATCATTTTCTGTTTGTTCAGGTCAGTAGTCATGTCCTGTGTGTTATTTCTGTGTTACATTCGGTTTTCAACAAGTCTGAACTCATCTCACTTACAGAACTTCAACATGATTTCCATAACTTGGGTTAATTAAATATGCTGCCCTAATCATAGCAATTTGTGTTGTTGTGGACCTTTTTAACACATTTTGTTCATTTTGATTACGCAAAAATACAAATCAACATCAGTGAATTGTCTTTGGTTGTAATGCTCAAGGTGTCATATCATAAGATTATCCTTGATATTAATAAACATCAGGATGGCAGATAGCCAAAAATGCAATAAATAACATCATTAATAATAATACAAATAATAAAAATAATAATAATAATCATACAATTTATATCATTAGCAAAATAATATAATAATAGAAACAGCTGCAGCTCTTTCTATTATTATACTGTTTCCATACAGTAGCATTAGTGAATTCATTAAAGCAGTAACCCTAGAAAAAAATATGTAGGATCTTTCAGTAGAAGAAAATGTAAAAGTCTCTTCTGCCCAAAAAACGTTTTTACTTGCCTGCTAGCAAATTTCTTAAATATTTAGACTGACTTAGGCACATGCAGATGCAAGGAAATGGAGCAGTTTGTTAAGATGGTCATCACTGCCTGTCCAATGGACAAAGAAGACAGGAGCAAGAAGCAAGAAGACAGTGGAACTGGAAGTAGAATATGGCAAGAAAGAGAGGGGGACAGAGTGGATACAGGGAGCTCGGGTCTTGCATCTCTGAAGGCATGTGTGTTATAAACAGGTGTTTATGCACATATAAGTGCAGCCAACTAAAATTAGATTTATATGGACGGTACAATGTTTTGCAGCTTTGAACAAATGCATAGCATGGCACAATGATTCTACTTTACTCTGCCTCATTATATTATCTCTCAGATATACTGTGTACATAGCCATGTGTCTGATCCCTAATATCCTGTCCACTGCCACCACCATCTCCTCCGCTGCTTTTCCCAGGTTCCCCCATCGTTCTCTTCAATTGTCGGGCTGCTCCTGATGATGTAACTCATGCTATATTTCCGGAATATTACAGATGCTGTACAGTGTACACAATAAATGAAAAACTGCTGGGGGTGAGAAGCAGGTGTTTTTAGGCAGGAGAGACTTTGCATCTCTCTTCTACTAAAAAAACTCTACTTTCTAGCAGTTTTTTTTTATTTGTTAAACTTTCTATTTCTATTTTTCCTCCACTGGCCTGAGTAAGCACTTGCAGGGGTCTGGAGGGCCACACAATAAGTCCCAAAGGCAGTCTCTTTAAATATAAGGGCAGTGAGGCAGCAGAGTGGGACTCTACCAACTTGTCCCTTGTCCTCCTTGTTTGCAGTTGCTGCCATTCTTGCTCTTGCACCACCAAGAAGTTTTGAAAATATGTATTGTCAGGGGAACATGAGGAAACTCTAAGGAAACACTGTTATAGTGTAATGTTTATCAAAAATAATATGGCAGTTTCCTAAGCATAAGCATCAACTCCCATGGTAAATAATTTTACCCACTTGATCTAAAAAAAGTTCTCCTGCAAAGCTAAGCTGTAATTTCTGACACAAATCCCCAGTATCAGATAGGAAATATCTCCTGCCATTATATCTGAGAAGCTGAAATATCATACCAATCAATAACAGCCAAAGTGATGCCCTGCAGTTTGCTATTTTTCCGCAGTTTGTGCCAAGGAGACAAGGGAGAAACCTAATTCAGGGCTGTAAAGTTCAAATAGCCTGATTGTTTTTGAAAACTACATTGTTAAATTACCCCTCGGAGAAGCAAACTAATAGGAATGCAGTTGGGAAATCTGAAACACTTTTAGAAAAGTAACTTTCTATATCACCAGCATAATCTGGATTTTTCAGCTGAAGCCTGTATTTTTCTTCACAGCAGCCGAAGCAGGTTGATGTACCAAAGTAATAGAGATGTGTGGATGATTGGGGACACCATCATTTGCCAACATTTACTGCCTGTGTGGAATTTGTCCAGCCATAGTCAATAAATATGTATACAAGGTAAAAGGGGATCTCATGGTGTTTGGAAATCATTCTCTGAAAGCTCACAAATGCAGGAATTTGATCACCTCTTAAATCATGTCACTATAAATCTAAAACTGAAGAATTTAGTCTTAACTATTAATTTTGGGTAAAACAATGCAAAATGTCCTATATACTTCTGCCAGAACTGTTGGTATGCATAGGTCAGAATCAGCCAAACCTCATATTGAAGTGCATAGCATAAGACACTGGTGGTCAACTTACAAAGTACAATTGAGCTCAACTGTGACCCCTGACATTATCAAAGGGCAATAATGATATTCATCATATGTTAGGATGTTCAGATACGAAGTACCGTACTCGGCACAAGTGCAAGTACATGTACAGATACTTTTCCAGCTCCAAGACTAGACTAGAGAAAAATTCAAAAGTTAGGAGACAGCTGTCATTTTTAAGAAGCATACGGAGCTCCTGGCAGGGCCGGCCTTAGGCCTTTAGGCGCCCTGTGCGAGAAAGCTTTACAGCGCCCCTCAGTGGCCACACCCTTTAGTGGCCACGCCCCCGTAACCACACCCATTTCCCCCAATATATGCACCATTTAAAGACTCCTATTTTGTTAAGCCGCAAAGAAACATATTAAAAAGTGTGATAAAAATAAAACTTTTATTCAAAGGTATTAAACTTGTAGGCACAATAGAAGTATTCTTATCAAATAAAACAACAGAAGGTAAACAATAAATGTCAAAATACAATAGAGTCTATAAAAATAAAGTGTCAGGTCGTCATGCTGACCCCTTTTTTCAAGTAAGTGCATCTAGAAAAGTAAAAATAAAAAACAGAACATCCCTGGCTCCTGGGATGTGTACATCTCTGTTTTAATGTATGATTTTTTTAAAAATATATAAATATATATAAGGGATGCACTGATACAATTTCTTCAAGTACAAGTACTGATACTTGTCCAAGTACTCACAGATACAATTACTGATACATTTTTGTTTATTGTCTAAAACAATACAGACTAATGATTTCAGGACAGTGGTGGAGCACAGAGGTAGGTACCAGCTGCAACCTCGGCAACCCTGGAAGTTCTGGTGAAAATGCCAAGTATGTGCACTGGTATCTGAACTGATATCTGAACATTCCTAATAATATGTAATGCTACGGAACACTGCCAGAGACTGCAGGCATACTACATAAGACTGTCAGAGACTACACACATGATATATATGACTGTCAATGGCCGTAGGCATACTGCATATATCTGTCAAAGACTAAATACATACTTGAGATGGGCAGAGGCTGTGAACATGCTACAGATACAGATGGTGACTGGAGACATGATACAGATGACAGCCAGAGACTAAGAGCATGTTACATGAAAATGTCAGCTATCACTATCATTATAGCTCCTTAAATATACTCTCCCTCCCCCACCACTAGTAACTTAGTGCTGCAAAACAAGTACAATAGGCACACCAGTTGAGCACCTTTGGTATAAGATATTCAATACTGTTTTTTGTTGGGATGCAGAGCAGTGATACATCCCAACCTTTCCATATAAAAAAGATTGAAAAAATAGACCTTGTTCATCTAAGTATGGCCCCGATTTTAACATATTTAAGTATAATGTACCACATTTCCATAACCCAGTGGCTTTTTGTAATCACAATGGTTTATCGGCACACACAAAGGAAACTTTCAATATCAATATCTCGTTGATGTGTTTATTTGAGAAATGTCACATCATCTCATCAGAAGCTAACGTTTCGGGATCTCGCAGGGACCCTTCATTAGAGCAACATAGTGAGTTTTGCATGGCGCCATCCCTGCGATCACCTGGAGCACCACTAATATTGTGAGGTTGTGAGACGATAAGGAGTGCAAGTTGCTTTTGGAAACATCAGTGGCTTTTTGGTTGCACACAAAAGCAATCCATTTACACAGGAAAAAGACGTTATGGAGTGGATTTATTGACAAAGTAAAACAATTAATAAAGTGAAAGTTCACATAGCTTAGTAAATAAATGTAGATGTGTTCACTTCAATCATTTGCAAGCAATCCTTTTTTTTTCTTCATTATTTCACTTGCATAGGATTAGGTAATAAAACTGAATGTAGCAAAGCTAAATAAGGCAAGCAAACATTATTTACTTCTTTAGGAAATAAATACTTATGAAGATCTTTCATCAAATAAAGGCCAGATTAACATAGAGGAGGTTGGAGCTCCCTCTCCACGCCCGCCCCCTGCAAGTAGGCCCGGCCGTGACACCGCTACTTGGTTAGTTCGGCCCGGCAGGGCCTATTTGCAGGACCGAACTGACCAAGTCATGTAGTTGCGGTCGTGCCAGGCTGACCGAATCCCAGCCGGGCCAAACTGTCCCGGATCGCAGCCGGGCAGTGCTGACCCAGATAGCGGCTGTGCCAAGCAAACCATGCAGCAGTGGCCCTCTATTCAGGCTTATCAGAGGGCCCTCTGATGTGCCTGAACAGTGAGCCACGGCTGCAGTCGCCAGTCTCTCTGACCCCCTGGAGCCTGCACTGACCCCCCCCGGAGCCCGCACTGACCCCCCGGAGCCCGCACTGACCCCCCCCCTGGAGCCTGCACTGACCTCCCCTGGAGCCCAAACTGACCCCCCTGGAGTCTGCACTGACCGCCTGGAGCCAGCATTGACAGCCTGAGAGCCTGTACTAACCTCCTGGAGCCCACACTGACTGCCCGGGAGCCCACACTGACCACCTGAGAGCCCACACTGGCCCTCATAGAGCGGCACTGGCCACCTAAGAACCTGAACAGCCTCCTGAGAGCCTGCACAGCCCCACTAAACTCCGCACAGCTTAACTGAGACCCTGGAGACATCAGGATGCGAACCCGGAGCAACACGAAGTATGTAGCTTCATATTATTCTGCATTGCTATATACATTATTGCTGGGATTTGTAGTCCTCTATAGTCGATAGTATTATTCTGCAGTTCTTTACAGTGTATTGCTGGGATTTATAGTCCTCTATAGCTGTTGGTATTATCCGGCAGTGCTTTACAATGTATTGCTGGGATTTGAGGTCCTCTATAGCTGGTGGTATTCTGCATTGCTCTGTAGTGTATTACTGGGATTTGTAGTCCTCTATAGCTGATATTATTCTGAAATTCCTGTGTAATGCATTACTCGGATTTGTAGTCCTTTATAATTGGCGGTATTCTGCATTGCTGTATAATGTATTGCAAAGATTTCTAGTCTCTCTACAGCTTTGAGTCAGTGGCAGATCTGCAGCTGCAACTGGGCCCTGGTGCTCCACCCCTGACTCCAAGCTCTAAAGAGACCAAAATCCTCAGCACCAGGCCGTGATGCTCTTAATCCGCCCTGCATCCAATACAATGCTGCTTATTTGATAAACCAGTATACGGTGACATGTAAAATACATTTAGCAGTATTTCCTAATGCGACTTTTGAAAAAAAAATTGTTGTTGTCCATGCGCAATTGGGGACATTTTCCTTCACCTCCTATAATGAGACATAACAGGAAGTTAGAGACAATCTCTCCAAAGTAAGGAAATCCCTCTGTTTAAACCAGAAGTGTACCCTTTGGAAGATGTCCCCTCTAATCCTGACCCAGTGGCAATTTAAAATGGCAGATTTTCCTTCACTTTCAGTCCCGGTGACAATGGTCACAAAGTCAAATAAAGTGGGTGAATCTCCCCAGAGGTGGCACAGATAGCAGTAAAAACCTGATAGAGGTTCTAACCTCTCAACACTATTCAAATTAGGAGAACATGCTTTAGACATACAGTACACAGGTCTGCAAAAAATTTTTTTTCGAGAGCTGTTTTGCTTATTCCACGTAATCTTTATGTTTTTTGGTGCGCTGAATCCGAAAATGACCTCCATTTTGTCATAGGACATCACGTTTCCTGACAATTTAGGTAACTATGTTAAATAAGGCAGTACCTCATAATAAATGGAAATAGACTTATAAAATTAAAGTTTTATTACAATATTTTCATGAAAATCCTTTTTTGAACTGAAATGAGCTCACTAAACTCGATTCTTCTTCCTTGTGAGGCTCCTCTTGCTGCATTTACGCTTGTGAGTAGCATCTGGAATGTCTCTCTGAAGCATCCAACATTGTAATGCTCCATTTTCCCTGGTATCTCCTTTCCATCTCTTTAATGTCTTGGTGGAACCATTCACCTTGTTCCTCACTCAGAGCTCCCAAATTTTCAGGAAAGTAGTCAAGGTGGGACTGGAGGAAATGCACTTTCAAACTCATCAGGCAACCTAAAGCTTGAAATGCTTTCAGCATTCTTCTGACGATCTTTTTGTAGTGAGGATCTTTGTTATTGCCTAAAAACTTCTGTACGACTTCTTTAAATGCAATCCACCCTTCTTTTTGAAGATCCGTCATGGTATGACAAACTCTTGATCAACTATAAGCCTTCTAATGTCTGGTCCGACGAACACACCTTCCTTCAATTTTGCCTCCGACTCCTGGCAACAATAAATTCCTGCTTTTCAGCCTTGATCCGAGTAACTCAGCGGCATCTAGGGGAAGATTCCAGTCTCTTACCAAATCATTCATCTCCTCTTGAGAAAACAATTTTGGTCTTGTATCATCTTCAAAGTCAGAACTTGATTCGTCATCTGGTTCACCTTCATCGGAGCTAGGTATCTCTTCCAAGGTAGCAGGGGACTTGGGTACTGGTATATCTGTGCCATGTGGGATGGGACGAATTGCTGAGTGAAGATTGGGGTATGAAATGGAATGCTTCCATTTGGATTTAAACCCTTTCACATCGCATGAACATAAGTAACAGTCATCACTATGGTTCTTTTGCTCTCGCCATACCATAGGAATCCCATAACGGAAATAATTTTTCTTACCCTTAAACCAGTTTCGGAGGTCCTCAACACACCGTTTGCACACTATATGAGGCGCCCAAACTTTATCTTGATCTCCAATTTTTAGTCCATAGTATGCAAAGTATACTCTTTTCACAAAGTCTGTAATATTCTGCTGTTGCTTCAACACTGTATATTCACCACAGATGAAACAGAAACTGTCTGGCGAATGAATACACTTTCGCAGAGCCGAATTGTGATGAAAAAGTGTGAGCAGCCTAGAACCAAGAACCTGATGATGATTTGTGCACAAGTGTGGCATGCAGGAGAGAGCAGCTCTGTGTCTGTACACGAGACGTCACAGTGCTGGCCACGCCCCCTGCACTGACCGGAGCTGCTGCTATCCGCCCTGTGTCTCCCTCCCACTGGATTCTTCAGGAAAGATTAACCCCTTCTACCATTAGAAGAACAGACTTAAAACTTGCTTAGCTTATGTATATATTGCTGACCATCAGATTTACAGTTCTATTTTTTTTTACATAACTCGGACAAACCCTTTAAGGTTTTTTTTGGCATTTTATATCTTAAATGCACTTATGTGAATTAATTAATAGTAATTTGGACTTTAAATTTGGTTAAAAACCCATAATATAAAACAAATACAAAATAATTAAAAAAAAAAGATATATTTGAAGACAATTTTGCATGTTGTGGCAAATCATGACGTCTAGGAGTTTTTTTCAATAATTTATTTGTTTTCAGCACACCAAAATACATGGAAATTAGATGAAAATAATCAAACAGCTTTTTAGTCGCAGACCTGTGTTATCCTTATGCTTAGCTGACTATAGTAAACTGAAATCAGATTGTTGGTTCTAGGTTTCTGTGGCTTGCATACAGCTACTACACAATGCACCCTTTTATTAAATAAACCAAACCACTATAGCGATCAATTCCCTTCATTCTGTTGGATCCTTAATTAATACTGTGCAAAGTGTAGTAGCCCATTGAAATAAATAATGATACACCATAGTTTGCACAGCTCTAAGCCAACGAATGGTATAAGCTTATTGAATGCTTTGTGTTACAGGAAGAAAGCTAATGGTACCTTGATGTTGTGAAGACCAGGAACCCAACGCTGATTCCATACATCTTTATTTGACAGAAAGATGAATATAATTTCTTAGCATGCAGCAAAGCAGCAGCATTATAATGAGTTCTCGCAGCACATGGTAATGTTATGGCTGAGACTGAGCTAAATTCTGGTCTCTAATTGCCATTTTATATGCTCTTAAATCTAGCATGGTCAGCTAGTTGAGATCTTCAAGCAAATACTGATAGAAGCGTTGTCATAAATCTGTAACTAAAACATTCTAACTTATGCTTATACTGCCCAATTATGAGCCACTTGTCCAATATGCTCTAAAGAGCCCAATAAAATCCTTACCAAAGCACCTTATCACTACTACCAAATGTGCTGACCACTTCTAAAACAGTCACAGCAATGGCATTTTACTGGAATGGCTGCTTCATATATTTAAATGTTATTCATTTATTTTATAACTAATTCCTATTATCCCATACAGCATAACTATTTGCTCACTCCTTAGAAGCATGTGTGTCTTATCCTCTGACCATTCCCTAGAGTTATAAATATAGTAGCTCTGTGTCTTTAAGAACCTATATTGACTGCTGTGGTGCCACAAGGGGGGTGCGGCCCTTACCCGGGCAACACAATTGCAGGGGTGACACCAAAATGATTGAAAGTCATTTTGGTGTCACCCCCTCTAAAAATTTGGGCTCTCGTTCATGGACCGAGAGCCCGACAGTGTCAGGGGAGAAGAGGGGACCCTGTGGCATACCTCATCCCGCCGGGTGAACGTCCCCTCCTCTCTCTGCTGGGTCCATCACTAAGATGGCCCCCAGCAGGCATCAATTAGACGACCGTGCACGCCAGTGGTGTGACCGTGCATGCGCAATGACGTTGCGGCGGGGTGTCACCCGGTCTCCGCTCCAGGTGACACCCTGCCTTGGGACACCCCTGATTGACAGGCTTGTGTTTGCTTCAAACAGGCTTTGCATTCCCATACAAGTCTAGTGGGAAGCAAAACCCACTTAAGGCTACGTTCACAACTGGGCGATCCAATTGTGCACAGAACCTTGTGGATTGCCGTGCGGTCACTGAGTCGCCCAACACAACCGCTTGCGCTGGTGGTGCCATTATTTTCTAATGGTACCCCAGTCAGACTGGGCGGATTGCACGGTTTCCCGCTGCGATTCCACCCATGCAATTGAACACATGTTGAAAGCTGCGCATTGTGTGTCGCAAAAAAAAGGTACAATTTTTTTGCGATTAACGCGCGGATGTAACCCCATTGAAATCAATGGGGCCTCACCGCAATCGCTGTGTGGACCCAAACATGATCATGCGGTCCCGAGATGCGCGTCCTGGGATCGCACAGATCTGAACCTAGCCTAATGTTGGTCAAGTGCATGCCAGAAGGAGGTCTACTGGAGGTCAAACAAGAAGAATTAAACTGCAAAAAAGGATTGGTTAAACCGCCTATTGCTTTTTTATGAAGACTACTGGCTTTTAAAAGTAGCAAATGCAATAATAGAGAGATTGTAGAAAATATATTTATATGTTTGGTTGTTAGAAAGTAAAATTTTGCGATAGAGCTATATACATCAGACCAAACAGAGTGAAGACTGAGAAGGAAAGGGCAACAGTTTACTTTTAGACTCCAAAAGTAAACCATTCCTCTGAAATGAGGGACAGGTGGGAGCTGCGCATATCTACTTGTCAATTAATTTTGACAGCATCTCAGTCTGATGCCATTGACTCAAGCCAAAAGCCTGTTGACAGAGGCCCTTAAGCAAACCTTGACTAAGAGGAATATAAGGGCTGCCATTGCTGGCCTTTTTCTGAAAATGCTGGCTCTCTGACTGTGATGTTTAGCCATTTCATGCTTTATATAACTGACCTGAAACAAGTATGAATAATGTGACATGATGGTGCCATGTCACTTGTAAACCTGCATTCGGAGTGCACTTTAGCATCTCATTTCAGTGAGACTGAATGTCATGGTGTAAAGAGGCACTGGTGTCACCTAGGGTTCTCATCCATATGGGGGGAGGGGCTCTGGGGTGGTGGTTTTATAGGAAGAAAACAAGCTTTGCAGTATTGGATGAGATGATCTCAAACCCCGGGTCCACATTTCGGTGGTGACCAGTATCCCCGGATTGTGCAGTTGCACACAGGGCCGGATTTACTCTCTCTGCTGCCCCAATGCCAGGTTCCTCAATGCGCCCCCCTGTATGCAGGCTGCATATAAGTGATCTCGGCGACATTGCATGTACATTTAGTCCTGCTTGCCCAAAGCAGCGCAAAATGTAGAAAACAACTACCCACCTAGCGCCCAAAACTGCATGTCCCAGGCATCAGGAGATTGGCCTTGTGGGAAATCCGGCCCTGGTTGTGCAAAGCCCTTAAGGTACGCCTAGTGTTCAGGGCTCCACTTGGGGGACAGAGGAGGTCTACGCCCAGGAGTCAGGAGGACTCCACTTAGGTGACAGGTTAGAACTAATGCAGCAGGGAGCTGCTAGGTGTATGAACAGAGCTTCTGTAACAAGACTATCTGGAAACTACACAGAGACCAAATGAATAAGGCCACAGTAGTGGTGCAGCAAGTGAAGGTCATTCAAAATGAACATAGTTGTGTTGCAGTGACATGTTTTAAACCAGAACTCTGGGTAAATATATTTAATTATTAAACCTTGCAGTGGCTACCCCCACGCTGCAAGGGTTAAGAGCTTGTTTGTGTCTAGGTTCAAAAAGGACAAAGATATACTCACCCGATCCTCCGAGCCGGCCAGCTGTGACAGAGCTCCCTCCTGCTTGTCTCCTCCTCTGCTGCAGTGATGATATGTCCCTTGGCATCCTCATGTCCTATACACAGTGTATAAAACATGATGATTAAGGGACCTTCGACCGCTCAACATAACATTATAAATGGGCCCTAAATTAAATAAGCTAAATTACCCTAAACACCCCTTCCCAAAAAAACCCCAACAAATATGCTCAAAGCAAATTCTACCTAAGCAGCTCAGTGAAACCATTTTAACCAAAATCACTCCTCTTATCCCAATTCATTTACATATTTCCTTTGTTCTGGGTTAGTTACTCAAATACTAGCTACCTGAATGTCATGCCAAGCTACCAGTTTGGCATGACATTCAGGTAGCTAGTATTTGCCTAATAAAAAACTTCAATGGCAGCCTCCATGTGTCTCCCAACAAATGTTTCCTTTAACTATAGCTCTGCTGTTTTTTCTCCTAACCCATTTTTGCTATAAATCTATATATCATATACAAGAGATAATTAAAGCTAATACAATATATCACCTACATCACTTGGCAATAACTACTGTATATTATTACTCATAATGACGTATGCAGGATTAAGGAATGCACACCACACACACACACACACACACACACACACACACACACACTTGTCTTCAATTTCATTTTTCAGTAAATTCAGCAGATGAAATCACAGAGCGTGAGCTGTAACGTCTAATAACAGTAACCAGGCAGCAATGAGTGTGAAGCAAATCACAGCACATATATGCATTCTATTGTTCTCAATACCAGACATGGGGAATGGGACTTATGAGCACTAATTGTGCCTTGTTACAAAGCTTAAAGAGAATATTTTATTGGCCACTATAATATTTTAGAATTATTCAGTTTTGTGATAAAGAGTTAACTGTGGGAGCTGCAAATTGCTGTCTTCTTTTGAAGATGCATGCTCTGGATCTAAGGTCACCTATCCTGGGAAACAATACTGGCAATATATCTCTATTCTTAATAACATTGGCAACAAGTCTCATTCTTACTGGTCAAAATAGTCAAATACTAGCCAAGCTGTCATATTTAATTAAACTGTCATATTTAAATTAAATATGTCATCAGAGAAATGTCATTGCTGAGCTCTTCTTCTGTGAATAGTAGTTGCCTGTTTTTCATGGTGACCCTCTTACTTCAATGCTTTGGGTCAATGACCTGGAACAAGTATGTAGATAATGATATCTGGCTTTCCTCTGACTTTCCTGATCTGCATACTTGTTCCTGGATCAGTGACTTAGAAGGCATTGAGGCCAGTGGGTCAGCATAAAAGCCAGACAATATCCGTTTTAGAAGGTGAGCAGTGGCAGTGAAAATATATATTTTATTATTACGGGCTCATTTTGAAGCCCAACTCTAAGCTTTATCCCCTGCCACCAATACCCCCCACCCCCCAGCAGTATTTTTCACTTTGTTTTATTATTTTTATCTTATTCAGTTGTCTTCAAGCCAGTCACAAGACAAGGGGGATCCTCCTTCCATTTTATCCAGCAGTGGACAGCCCTTAATAATGTAATGTAGAGCGACACTGAGGTGAGTGCAGGTCCTAGTGTTGACACCTCTTCAGGGGTGGGTTCATGACACTCTGCACTCACAGTATATATTTTGTCTTCCAGGATAAACGATGATAGGCGTCATTCAAGTCGGAAGTCTGGGCACATCTTGTGTCAACAATTGTGGTGCATTACTGTGCTGGAAAGCACCAGAAAAGAGAAGATTAATGCAGCCACAGTATCATAAACAAATGTATTTTTACTAAAACATTTGTTTTCACCTTTCTTCCATCTTTGCTGCAAATCAGTGCTGCTGTTTTCCTGCAGCCTCTTTGAATCCACTTCCTGTCTACATGCACTTCAGTGATGGCAGCATGTCATTTCTCAGAGCTGGTTTCCTGATGATGACAACAGTGGGCAATGCCTTTGCAATAAATGCCGGTACAGCAGCTAACAGTTTCCGTTGAAAGCCTTCAAGACAAGGTGACAGTTGTAGGAGGGCATTTGGGAGATAGGGACAGAATGTTGTCACCCTTGCTTGAACAAGGACGTTGCAGTGAGTAAAGTCAATCAGTGAACTGTTAATGTAATTCAGGAGACAAGTTCAGATTCAGGATCATTGTAAAGACGAATGATGCTAACAGCAAAATGGAGTTAGTATGGCAGCCAGGTAGATTTGTCTTTTACTTTAAGCAGATTACATTGCCTTACAAAGTTTGTTTTGAGAGATTTAAAGTTAGCAATGTTAATTGACAGCACATTACAGTCCAATTGTCAGATTTATTAGCTCCTGTCTGTAAAAATAGGGAGGGTGAAAAAGGAGAAGGGTGACAAGATCTACAGTAAGGACGTGATCGGCTTCCAGTATGGGCTTGCACAGTTCGCCAACAGGCCATTAGGTGGAGCAAGTGCACAGCAAATCCAAAGAAGTAACTTGGGAAGTGTACTTTCAATAACTTTCAGCCACTTTACTGCTTTGTTGAGGCCAGGCAAAATGTCCTTAAGTCTGTGAACATGAATGCAAATACAAATTTTGATAAACACTTTCCGATGTTCATAAAACAATCCTTGACATATAATTTGTTTGAATTTTGCATGTATTGACCACCGCATTCTAAGCGCGTCTTTACAGATGGAACAATGTAACATGAAAATAAATTAGATCAATTTTCTCATTATACCGAATCGCTCTACGTGCAAAAATAAAGTGTAAGAAGAATAAAGGTCAGTATTAAATAACAAACAAGAGTAGCAAATTCCCAGTGCAGTATCTACAGATCTGTAAAAACGTTTATACATGTATTCTCGCTTCCTGTATACATGTATTCTCACTTTCTGTTTGCATCTATCTATGTATGCATCTGTATATGTATCTATCTAGCATATAAAGGGGAACATTACTAAAGATTTCACTAGCTAATAGTAATAGGAATTGTCTCACAAAGTGCTTACTGCATCCTTTCTTTCTCTTTGTCTTACATATCCTCCCTTACAAACTTTCTATAGTGCTTTGTTATTATTTCATTTCTTTCACTTTATTATACATGGGGGATTCGACAAATTCTCCAAAAGAGCCACCACCTATAGCACCCTGTGGCAGGGGTAGGCAACCTTGGCATTCCAGCTGTGGAGAAACTATAAATTCCCTTATGCCTCTACCTTTGGAAGTTATGCCTGTGTCTTTTAGAGTCTTGCAATTCCCCATGGGAGTTGCAGTTTCACCACAGCTGGAGGAGTGCCAAGATTCCCTACCCATGCTCTATGGGAATGTCTTTTTGTGACATCCTCCAGTTAGTGCCTTTCTTTATAACAGAATAG
>NW_017307478.1:165784-199386 GCF_000935625.1 Nanorana parkeri | reverse complement strand
CTTCACTCTTTGGCAAGAAGGTATCAAGAATGGAGATCATTGAAAAGAATGGCATCAATTTGAGAGCACCCTAGCAAAGTTGCATCAGTCTGGAGAAAACACGGTTTTCTTTTTGGAATAACCTCATGATAGAGTATCATTCTCACGCAAAAATGACCATTTTGGAAGCACCCTGGCTATATCATAGAATGTCAGGGTACATGCCAGGGTGAATTACTCTACGGTCAATCTAGCATCCCTTTGGGAGCACCCCAGCAACATGAAATCAATCTGAGGCAACAAAGTATCACTTTGGGCTGTCATGATAACACATTATCACTGTAACTATGATATAGTACCACTCTAATCTGTTACATGAGGCTGCTCAGCACACAAGCTATCGTTCTGGATTGTTTGATGCAGTGATACATTCAGATAACTTGGTAACACTCTAAACATTTTCCCCAAGTGAACCTCTGTTTGATTATTACTTTGATTTATTGACAGCATTTATAGCTGTGAACTAAGTAGTTGTTAGTGTGTGTGTGTTGTGTGTGTGTGTTCCATGGAAGCAGGAGGTTATTTTTTTACAAAATATGTTTTTATTGAAACAACCAAAAAAAAGGGAAAACATACAAATACAAACAATAAAGTACAAGGTATACAGAAGTGCAAAAGTACTGAATGGGTTAGTCTCAATGAACGTAGTTTATTGCATGTTCCTCATAATCAATCATGTCTTTGCACAAGGATAATCATTAGCACCAAGCCTTGATGGAAATGTGGAAAACAAGAAGAGGTGAAAGGGCAGAAAAGAAGAAAAGAAGAAAGGGAAGAATTTGATTAGAAAAGAAGAGGAAAGGGAGATGGGGGAAGGAAGAAAAAGAAAGAAAAGGGGATGTATAAACTGGTTCCGAGACACACTCATGAGATCACATATGATAAATTCAGTCAAACATTGAGAAACCCACCTAGGTTCTTCCAAGTGCAAAAGTGGAGGCAAGTGCTCCACACTTCATAAAATTGCGCATGACGATCATGTAAGATGGAAGACAATTCCTCCAATCTACAAATAGGGGGTGATTTACTAACCTAAACACACGCACGCACCAGGTGCGTGTGATTTTCACACAGCAAAACGTATTTATCAACCAAAATATCTCTAAAAGCATATTTCTACTAATGCCACATATGGAAAAATCATGCACATGATGCATATATAATGCTGCTTCACAGTTCAAACAAAAATGGTTAGCTCATGCATTTACATTCCTGCATTCATCAACACAAGCAACACAAGATAGAGCTAATTTACACAACATCACCTTGTAATTCATGCAGGGCTTTGCACAACACACCTGCTGGGTGTGTTTAGATTCCACCCATAGATCATGCTGGGAGGGAACACACTACAGAGGTGTATACATGTTCGTGGTGTGTTTATAAGGTTAGTAAATCAACCCCATAGAGTGCATTTCAGCAATCCAGTCCGTCAAAGAGGGATTGATTTGTGATATCCACAGTCTCGGTATAACTGGTGCATTGAGAAGGGGGGGGGGCTAGTTTAAAGGATCTTCCTTTTGAAGCTCCAACCTGATTTTCAGGGACATACTTTTGAACTATCCAGCTAAGAATTAGATACCAAACTGTTCACCCAGTTTGGCAGGCTAGAAGTTTTTTATAAACAACTAATTAAAAAAATATAATAATATAACATTTCAGTTTATCAATGGAAGATTGGGAATTATAAATTAATCATTGATGGCTGTGAATTGATGCAATGTGAATTAAATCTCGAACTTGCAAAATTGATTTGCTCATCCCTAGTTGCTAGGATTATACCATGGGTCTTGCATGTTATTAGAAAAAAAATAAACCCTCATCAATAAATATATTACAATGTCATGAGTAATCTGGCCTGGAGAGATCTGCAGATGGAGATGCATGGTTTTAAATATTACACTTTTGTTTTCAGATCGGTAAGGATGGGCTGAGTGTGTTATATTGTTTCTTCAAGTCAGCCGGTCCAGATTGCTGCACTAATAACAGGCAAGGATGTTTGAAGACCCGCTATTAAGTTGTCATGGTTGTGTAGATAATAACATCTCCTTACCATCCATGTGTTAATTGTGTAACATTTTAAAGTGAAAAGGATCTAAGTATTCATTTAATTTTCCTCCAATTATATCTATTTTCTTCCATATTTCTATGCATCGTGCACCACTTCTATAAGCATGTTAACTCAATTATCAACCCGAGTTAATGACAAAATAAAGGAAAATCATACATGGACGTCCTGCTCGTAGGAGTACACCGGCAATCTACTATTTTTATCCTTACAGTAAGAAAACAAATGTTATCCTCTGCCTTTCTTACTAAATTATATAGCACAGCAGAGAGCATCTGTCACAATTATTGGTTCATCCTTGCTTAGCTTATGGCACCAGGCTGTTCAAGAATGTTTTGACTTGTAATGCCAAAATTAAATGAAATGGTAAGCTTAATTTTTTTTTAGTAAATGGTTGTACTAAGACCAAAATATATCAATTCAGATTTATTTTATTCTGCGTAGTAATAGAAAGGCATGCCACTCCACCAAATGAATATGTAAAATACCATCTTCCTCTCTTCCTACTTCCTTTTTACTCTTTCTTTCTTAGAGTCTAATTTACACATTCATCCAAGAAAGATATTTTTTGTATTATACCGCAGCAAAAGAGTTAAGCACAAAGGTAATTATAGTTTATACAGCAGTCAATTCTTCAGCCGGTAAAAAAATGGAGAGAGAAATCAGAATTAAAATAGACTTTTCGTAACAGGTTGCTGTCTCATCCTGTCATCAGAGAAGATAGGCAATGAAAAGTTGACAAGGTGTTGAGCTTCTCTTTCTCATCCTACATTTCCTTTTATAGGAGTCAGCTCTACAATTCTAAAATCTCTATTAATGAGGGTGATGCTTGGATGATTGATGTGTTTCATTCTGCTGAAATGCTTTCCAAATTTTTTTAGGTAAGACATGGGTCTGCCT
This sequence comes from Nanorana parkeri, assembly GCF_000935625.1. Taxonomy (NCBI): domain Eukaryota; kingdom Metazoa; phylum Chordata; class Amphibia; order Anura; family Dicroglossidae; genus Nanorana; species Nanorana parkeri. Next base: position 196,379 of record NW_017307478.1, on the reverse strand, counting down.
TAAGGTGATAGCTCAGTGTGGGAAATCAACTGATCCTTAAAAAGGCTTGTGTAAGCAAAATATAAAACACAAAGACTCTCAGGAATTCACTAAAGGTTAACGCTGTGACAAGGTACATGTGTTTTACTCTAGTTCCCAGTTTGTTGCTGTTTACATAATTCTACAAGCCTGTCAATCAAACACTACAGTCTATGGAGGTAAATTAGTCACATACAGAGCAGTAGTGAGCTGTTCTAGTATCACATTGTACAAATTGTTCATTCTGACTTTGTTTCTCTTTAAGTTCACTTTATAAAACTGCAGTTTTATAGTGATAACATAATAAAAAAAAATTTATGGTTCAGATACAGCATCTCCCCCTGCATTGTTCTTGAAGGCATTACCATGACCTCTATTCCACTACTACTCCTAATTACTTTGGAGGCCTAGAAATAACCTTGTTTGTAGAGTGTTTAAATATCTTAATGGCCCGGGGGTAGGATTTCAGCTTACATTGGCAGATGACAGTTTTCACCTTAAGGTAGAAATGTGAATACATTTTCTCTAAAGGGCATGTGAGCAGCAGAAGGAATCATAAAGGATGTCTAGTTGGATGTTAATGGGTATAGGATACATCTGGTGGCCTCTGATCTGCTGCTCACATTCACTTTCACCACCTCTCTGAACTGTTCTTCTCATCCACCTCTAGTTGTCCACTATACTGTACCTCCCATCCACCTCTAGTGCCCCTCTGTACTGCTGTTCTCATTCACCTCCGGTGTCCCTTTATACAGCTCCACTCATCTACCTCCAGTGCCCCTCTTTACCGCTATTCCCAGTGTCCCCCTCTACAACTCCTCTCATGCACTTCCAGTGCTCCTTTGTACAGCTCCTTTCAGCCATCTCCAGTGCCCCTCTGTGCTGCTGTTCCCAGCCTCCATTAGTATCTCAGTATCCATTAGTATCTCTATACTGCTCCTCAACAGTGAATTCTGTACTGCTCCTCTCATCCGCTTCTAGCACCCCTCTGTCCTGTTCTTTTGATGCCCTTCAGTACCCTTAAGTATTGCTCCTCTCATCCACAGTTCTGCTGTACTACTCTTCTACTGCTCCTTTCATTCACTTCATCTCTTCTTGCGATTACCAACTTCCAACAGGAAAAAATATTCATAGGGTAAAAAAGTTTATTCAATCAAGATACTAAAAGCAAGTACAGTATACTTACAAGAGTTTGTGCTGCAATTAGCACATCCACATCAGCTCAGAAAATAATATAGAAAGGTCATCCATAAAAGAGTCAGTCTGTCCTTGTGGAAGTGAAGTGAGCAAGCTCCACCTGATACCGTTCATCATAAATCGACTTTTTCAAGAGTGGTGTCATCCAAACTTCTACTTTGTCAGTGGATGCCATGATGCAACATTCTGCTGCTCTTAAAATAGTTGTATACCCCAAAACTCCAAATGAATGACATTTAGTTCTCTGAAGTACATTGTACATTGGAAGTCACATCACTACATATCACCAAGATAACACAAGAAGCTTCAGTAAAAACTCATTGCCTATTTTTACTGCATGTGATGTACTATTTTACCAGTTTACCGAGCAAAATGGGTTCCCCAGCAAGCAGCGTGCACCATAGAACACATTGTACTAATTTGCAGGGAATTATTTGGCTGATTCCTATCTATGATAAGAAACAGTAATATGTCAATTTGAATAGATTTACATATTGCATATTACATACATGCTATGCACCTTATAATAATAAAGATAACAGTTCACAAGAACTATCTTCATTATTAAATGGTGTACAGTGTGCATGCTATGCAGGCTTATAAATCACCAGGGGGCAACCAGCAAATATCTCATGTTGTGCATAATATAATGAAGATGAGAAATACTGATTTTGATGCATCAGCGTTCAGCCAAAAGTAATGAGTAATGATGTCTGCTGTCAACATAGAGAGGGATTGTCTTCTGTTGATATGAGCAATCTCTCTCCAGGCACCACTAAACGTAGGTGCAATCACACAGCACTAAGCTTGTCAGCTATCTCTTGTGAGTACAACTGCTAAGAATTGGAGAGCATTGATGCTATCATTGTACAGCTGGTTTCTAGCAATTGGTCTGGTGGTAGCAGATTGGCCATCTCATTATCACAGAGGAGGAAAGTAAGTAGATTTACTTCAAAATATTTTCCACTTGCTCCTCACAAGATATTCCCTTTCATTTAATGGCACATAATGTCCGGTAATATTTCCAAGCATTGCAATCTAGTATAAAACAATGGCTAGCACACAGTGTGCATCAATGACAGAGATTTAGGGCACTTTAAAGATTTTTCAAGAAATTGTGGCAAAATAATAGAGGAATAGAAAATATAAAATGTAGGTAGCGAGATAATTTATGAAGACATACATTCAGAAGAAAGTAAACAAAAGCCCTATGATATCGAGAAACAGAAAATAATATATACTGTACTTGTATTTTGGAGAATATGATGATAGGATTTTAGAATATAACCAAACTTATCTAAAGCTGAACTCTAGGCAGACATAAAAGACACTAATTAATGTAACTCTGTCATTATTAATGTAGCCCCCATCCCCTTATGTGTGGTAGCTACTAGACATCTACAGGGTTATTCACCAAGCTGCCGGAAGCAGCCGAGTGTATAACCGACCCGTAGTTAAGTGAGCCGAACAACGTTCGGCTATTCACTATGGCTTAGTACGGCAGATTTCAGCCGAAGTGCTGAAGGACTTCGACTTAGCCCATCCCGCTGAGCCGAGTGGCATTTGGCTTGGCTACTCTGCTCAGTACCTCCGTGGTACCTAGTAGAATAGCAAATAGTTATAATTTTTTTTTAAATAATAAAAAAACAATTGGGTGGAGCTAGCAGTGACAGCTAGCTCCGCCCAACTGTTTCCTATTGGCCGGCACCTGCTAGAGTCTTCTAGGAGGTCTTGGCCAATGAATAACAACTGGGCGGAGCCAGCTGTGATGTCACGGCTGGCTCTGCCCAGTTGTTATTGTTTAATGACAGATCAGCGCCCCCAGGTCATTTGGGATGCTGAGATCACGGCTGGTTCCACCTAGCTGTCATTTTCCAGGTGTACCCCCGGCCTTCAACCGGGAGTTCGGCCCGCTTCGGCTCAGTCGAGCTGTAGCATATGCCTTTGGCTCGGCTGAGCCACTCGGCCGCCTTTGGGAGCTATAGTGAATAGCCCGTACAGCAGCCCTACGGTTCGACTGAACCAAAGGGCTCCTGCAATCGAAGCTAGCTGATGGATCAACTGAAGCTTCGCTGATCCTTCGGCTAGCTTTGTGAATAGACCCCATAGTGATTGCCAGGGTTGTAGCCAGCCTGGCTGCATTATAGTGGCATTTATCTGGTTAATTCCAGGTGTCTGGCATTGACTGTACCCCCCTGGGTGGAGTGTGATTATGATGGGTTTTGAAGGTACCTGGAACTTAAAGGACTTCAGGGGCATGGCTGGTGTCTCTCCTGCTGATGATTTATGCTGATCCCCTGCTCATGTGTTTCTTCAATTACTTTTCACTGTACCACTAATGGATCTACACTGAGATCCTTAAAAGGTCTGGTGAGTCTGGAGTCTATATCTGTTAGGTCTCGTTCACACCTAGGCGTATTGCATATGCGCGTCTGTCGCGCGACCATTGCACGTTTTTTTACCGTGATTCGCTGTAAAAAAGTTGCGCGACCGTCGCGCGTTTCCGAAGGCTACTTGGCTGTATCCCAATGGAAACGCGCAACAAAACGGCCCAAAGTAGTACCTGTACCTTTTCAGGCGTGGGCCATTTTGTAGTGCGTTAGGGACGGGCGGAAATACGCCAAGGTGGGAATGAGACCATTGAATACAATAGGATTTATATTTTTGAGCGTTTTGTAGAGCAATCGTCGAGCGTAGAACGCGCTACAAAACGTTCAGGTGTGAACGAGGGCTTACACCCTGGATGTCCAGTATCTCTATACCCTCTCTCCCCAGTATGAAGATGTTAATACAAGTTATTCAGCATTGCCTCACTGGAGTGGACATTAGTTTTATGGGCACTGGAAGAGGGCGGTTAAATGCTAATGGGGCAGCTGAAGACCAAATCCCCTAGACAGACTAGTGATGACCCGGGTTATTCTGGCGGCTCCTTTGGGGGGTGAGAGCTACATTAATATTTCATTAAATTTATTTTTTAAATGCAAGCTATGTAGGTGTTTGAATCTAACCTGCTATCAGCCTCTTTTTTCGTCCCTGTACAGCAGGGCTGCAATGTGAGAAGAAACAGCAGAAGAAGGAGCCAATCAATGTGATGATAAGGAGCATGCTGATAGGAAGAGAAAGCAGAGGGATAAGTTAATCTTTCACTGTCCAGTCACAGGCCGGGGTGTATCCAAAAAGACCTGAGCTCAGAAGAAGCGAGTTAAATAATGTTGGTCATCAGACGCTGGTTATCTAGTGGCATAAAAAAGGTACTTCTGGAAAAATCTCTGTTTTGAAGCTGAATGTTGCAGCAAAAACTGGTTTTGCTATTTTTTGTCATCTTGGCTGGAGTTCAGCTTAATAATAATGCATTACAAAGAGTAGTGATGTGTAAAATCTGGTAAACTAAGGTTATGTAGACTCTGAATGATTGCTAAAAATAACTGTCATTTGCAATGTTTTAAAGCATAGGCCCAACAAATCTCATCTTAGGAAAGGTAGAGGCATGATTTGGGCTCTGTTTTCATGAACATAGGTGTTTTTTACACTGGACCACCAAGTGATTATTGGTGCCAGTTGCAGTGGATTTATACGTAGCATAGGCAATGAAGCCGTTCCATGGGGATCAGGCTATGCCTTAAGCTCTTCTCCAGAGAGAATTGGTTCTCTCTGGAGAAGAGGCGATTAAGGGGGACATGATCCCCATGTATAAATACATAAATGGTCCATATAGTGAGCTTGGTGCCAAATTATTCACTTTAAGGTCACTGCAAAGGACAAGGGGCACTCTTTGCGTCTGGAGAAAAAGAGGTTTACCCTTCTCCCATGGAAAGGATTCTTCACAGTTAGAGCTGTGAAAATGTGGAATAGACTACCCCAGGAGCTAGTTCTAGCTAGCTCAGTTAACTGTTTAAAAAAATCTGGATGTATTCCTTAATGCACAGAATATTACTGGACATTGAGTTCTTACATGCATATTAAGCACCAGAGATTGTTGATCCAGGGAATATGCGATTGCCTTATGGGATCGGGAAGGATTTTTTTCCCCCTGTTGGAGCAAATTGAACTATGCTTTATAAGGGGTTTTTTTAGCCTTCCTCTGGATCAACAGTGGGTAACTGTGGGCATAGCGTTCTGTTTAGACTTTTCTTTTTTTTCCACATTTCTAAAGGACTCAATCGACTTGTGTCTTTTTTCAACCTGACTAACTAGGTAACTATGTAACTGTCAGAAATTGGACAACTCACAGAAATAGACCAAACTTCTAACAGTATGTGGCCCTGCCAGTTCAACAGAAGTTGATTATTGAACTGAATCTAGTTGAAGGAGCCAGGCGAAAAGTTGTCAGCCGAACAATGACTGCAGTCAGTGTCAGGGGTGTACGGCTCGTCCGTGAGTGGAACTCCTTGGCAGGGACCAAGAGTCCAAAAACGAGGTACAGAGGGAAAATCCAAAAGCGTAGTCAGGTCCAAATCCGGGTCGAGTCAGGCAGCGAGGTTCAGAAGCGAGAAGGCAGGCCGATAGGTTGATAACGGGGGTTCAGGCAAGGGTTCAGGAAGCAACAGGTTTACACACAGGGAGCTGGCGATCACACCATAGAGGTAGAATAACTCAGCAATAAGCCAAGGCTCTGCCTGGTTTAAATACACAGGGAAACCAAGAACCACCCCCTGGTAACCAGGAAGCTTCCCTAACCAGGAGCTAATAGCAGGGCTGACTGGGCGGATGATGTGTGCTGGGGACCCCCAGCCTGGCTAGCACCTGAAAACACTAAGTGGCGCAAGCGCGTTACGTGTGCGCCCCAGCGCCAGGTGTCCTGCCAGGAGGAGGGGAACCCTGTGCCCTGCGCCACCGCTGCCAAGCCTGGTATGGAGCGGCACCCCTGGTAGGGTTGCCACCTTTTCTTCAAGCCAAACCCAAACACTGTAGCGCCTTGCGGCAATTTTTTTGTAAAGTACACTATGCATGTATTTTGTGATTAAATAACATTGGAGTTAATCACAAAGATGCCGGTGTGCCACAGGTCCCCAGATATACAATCTGTACGCAGTGGTGTATTCTGGTTTGGGGCCGCCCTAGGCAAGATGAAACAAGGGCGCCCCCCCAAACCCCTCCCCCCTTCTCTAAATCTGCAGGATCTCATGGGGGCTGTGCAGGATCTGTGGTGGGCTCTGGAGACCCTGCAGAGCCCACCACAGATCATGGATACCCCCCTGAGACCCTGCAGACCAGTGCAGGATGTGTGGTGGGCTCTGCAGGGTCTCCAGAGCCCACCACAGATCATGGATACCCCCCTGAGACCCTGCAGACCAGTGCAGGATGTGTGGTGGGCTCTGCAGGGTCCCTTTAGCAGCAGTGTGATCATCTTACCTGCTGCTTGGTCCCCGGCCTCCTCCACTGCTGGACTGGTGCTGCAGGACCCGGCCTCCTCTGTACCACGGCGGCTCTTCCGTGACCCGGTGTTCTGTCACGCATGCAGCGGTTTCCTACTGCGCGACGGCGCACTGGCCCCGCCCCTTCCTGATCCGTTGTAGTCCCGGCCCCGCCCCCTCCTGCTGCTCCGTCTCCTCTACCTCTTCCACCGCCACCTGCTTGCCGATTTTCTCTGCCTCCTTGCGGACTCCGTCCTTTGACGCTGCCGCCTCCTCCACCCGGCTGCCTGAGTGTTTTGGGGGCGGCATTTTTGCCACCCCCCTGAAATCTGCCACCCAAGGCAAACGCCTTGTTACCTAGCAGGAGATACGCCCTGTCTGTACGTAAAACGATGCCCCCATAATATGCCAGTGTGCCACAGGACCCCAGATATGTACTACACAAAGCAGCATCCATATACCTTACAGCACTCTTTACCGAATATCCCAAAAGTAACGGGTGCTCGTAATGACTGCGGAGGGCACCGCTCACAAAAGAACTCATATACAGATATCACCAGCACCAAGATTCCACGTTAGTGCAAATGACAATTTTTTCATTATAGGGTACGAGTACCAATATTTTTGGTACTCGTCGATACCAAATGCCGATACCGGTGCTTTGCGCCCCAATTATCAGGAAGTCGGGCGGCGGATCATGACCCATTGCCCGGCTTCAGAGGCTGGCTGGCCTCCTGACCAATCAAGAAGACGGGCGGTGAGTCATGATGTAAACCCGCTTCCTGATTGAAGCCAGCTTCCTAACCACTTTTTTCTAGGCAGCCTGGCTTCCTGACCAATCAGGAAGGTGGGTGGAATGTCATGACTCACGTCCCGGCTTTCTGATTAGCTGCCTTGAAAAAAGTGAATCCAGCTTCCTAGCCAATCAGGAAGCTGCACGGCACATCATGACGAGCCTCCCGGCTTCCTGATTGGTTAGGAAGCAAGGCTGCCTACCAACAAGTGAAGCCAGCTTCCTAGCCAATCAGGAAGTCCGGACAGCACGTCATGACCTGCCTTCCGGCTTCCTGGTTGGTTAGGAAGTTGGGTTAAATTTTTTCTAGACAGCGTGGCTTGATGATTAACTTGAAAGCCAGCGTCACATTTTTCTAGGCAGCTTGGCTTCCTGACCAATCAGGAGGCCGGGACACGAGCCATGATGTACGACCCGCCTCCTAGCTTCCTGATTAACTTAGATGCCGGCGTCACATTGTTCATAGGTATTTTTCGTGGCTTCCTGACCAATCATGAAGTTGGGAGGTGGTTCATTACATGCTGCCCAGCTTCCTGATTGGAAAGAAAGTCAGCTCCAGTGGTGTCACCAGGGGGGTGCAGAAGGAGCGGCCCGCACCAGGGTGAATCAATAATTTTGGTGTCACCCCCCCGAAAAGTCGGGCACTCGGTCAAGGACCGAGAGCCCGACACTTGCTCGAGAGAGGAGTGGACCCGGTGGCATACCTTATCCCACCAGGTGACGTCCCCTCCACACCACACGTGACATCATCATGCATGTGCGCGATGACATCACTGCAGGGTGTCACCCGGTATCCGCACCGGGTGTCACCCCACCTTGGGACGCCTCTGCCGGCTCCACGGTCCCTTGGCACTGCTGGTCGTGGAGAGAGATCTCCCTCTGACCGGAAGTTCTGGTATCGGGGAAGGTATTGGAGCATTTGGACGAGTACTCACCCAAATACTCGGTATCGGCACTAATACTATTATTGGTACATTTATAGTGCAAATCCATTTTATTGATAGTTGTCATTCAAACAACAAGCGCATTTCTGAGCCTGATGAAGCGGACCCTGCACGGCCCCAAAGCGCTTGTCGATTGAATGACAACTATCAATAAAATGGATGTTGCACTAACATGGAATCTGTACATCTGTTTTGGGTGATATTTACTATAGAACATAAAAGACGTCCCCACAAAACATGTCACTGGTTACCTGTGGCATTTTTTAATGGGGGCATGTTTTATGTGCAATACTAACAAACTAGCGGGGGGAGGGGGGGGGAGAAAGTGAGTGTGTGTAATTCTTATGCTGATTTTAGCTATTGCTGTGAGAACCTGTAAAGAATAAGGTGACCAGATTCCTGTGTCCATGATTTATGCAGAAACTTCTTTCAAGGGAATCTGGTCACCCTATTATTTACAGGTTATCACAGTCACAGCAATAGCTAAAATCAGCCTAAGAATTACACACACTCACTATCTTCCCCCCTCCCCTCCCCCCCGCAGCTCCAACGGGACAGGAGACAGTGCTCTGACAGTTCAGAGACTATCGGGCACTGTCTGTATAACGATCACACACTACATCTGGCCTGGATTAACCCCTTAAAACACATACCTTTATCCGCACAGACAGTCGCACGCTCTGCCGGGATTGCGCTCACACAGCAGAAGGTCCTCCTTCACGCATTCCTCTCTAGGACCCAGGGGCTGCCCCTGTCTGCCTGAAACTGTGACATCTTGTGTACGGGGCTAAGGTGGCCTGAAACCCATACACAAGATGCCAAAACCGTACTGTCCGGGTAAAAACCAGACAGGTGGCAACCCTGACCCCTGGTTCCCTGACAGTCAGTCAGCTAAAGTCACTGTTCATGTATTCTGACAGTGGCGGGCAGAATATGATAGCCTGGAGGGGTATTCTTCCATCCAAACTGTTTACGCTGGATGGAGGAATCTGCTAGATATCTTTTATTCAGCCTGTGGGCCAAATGAATGAACTCAATTAGTCTATGGCCAGCTTTAGGACTTGTGTACAGGGGTGTTGTTTACATGGTCAGCAGATTCACATTTAGGCCCCATTCACACCTGACCGTTTTGTAGCGCGTCCTACGCTCGATGAACGCTCTACAAAACGGTCAAAAAAATAAATAGCATTGTAGTCAATGGTATCGTTCCCACCTGTCCGTATTTCCGCCCGTCCCGAACGCACTACAAAACGGCCCACGCATGAAAAGGTCCCGGGGCGTTTTTTGCTGCGTATTGGTCCGTTTTGTAGGGCGTTTTCCATTTGTATACTGCCAAGTAGCCTTTGGAATCGCGCGACGGTCGCGCAACTTTTTTACCACGAATCGCGGTAAAAAAACGCGTGACGGTCGCGCGACAGACGCGCATATTACAATACGCATAGGTGTGAATGGGGCCTTACTGTACTGAGGTTGTGTTTGACCTGCTTTACATTTCTTTGGACATAGCAGGCTTTTGCACTGTAGTTAAAGCAGGATGAAAAGAGGCTTTCCTGCATTTCACATTCAAATGCATGTATTGGTGAATCACTGCATTCAAATGGAAAATACAGCATTTAACAACAAAGCCTTTCTACAATCTCTTATAATGTGTGCTAGAGCATGTAAACTGTATCCTATGTCTGCGCTGGTTTAATTTTCTCCAGAAAAGATCAGATTTCTATACTTAAGAAGTTTAACTTTCTAGTGCCATCTATTAATTTAGTTGTGGAGATCTCACTAGGTAATCCACTCGGATCTAAACTGTAGAAGCTCTTAAAGCCCAGCCCTGGGCTGCTTTTAAATGCCCCCCAACCAGGGCCGTCTTTACCGCAGGGGAAAAGGGGCATTTGCCCGGGGCCCTATAAATTACAGGGGCCCACAACAGATGTCCCTTTTGCCCCCAACAGCAGAGAAAAAAAGAGCCGCGGCAGTGTCGGTTGGGAGATTGACAGGCCATTCATTGTCATTCACCCTGCCCGACAGACTGCAGCCAGGAGGGAGGGGGGTGTGTCACTGATCCCCCACGCTCAACGCTGGTGTTCTGCCGGGAGAGGAGTGAGAAGGAGGGGGCAAGGCTCATAAACGAGTGACGAGCAGACTAGCTCCCAGAGCCCCAGGGGAGCCGCCAGCACGTGCCCAGCAGAGCAGAGAGCCGAGGCTATCCTGCACTGCGCCCAGGAGAATGGTGAGGAGAAGACACCTGGGAAAGGTAAGAGTCTGTTTCAGGAAGGGGGGTGTGGGGGTTGGGGGGGAGGGATGGATTACAGGGGGTCCCGCAGAACTTGCCTGAGAAGCTGGGGGGTTTTCATTATAATAAATTGCTGGGACTTGTAGTCCTGCTTAGCTGGTGGGATTCTGCAAAGCTGTATAATGATTATACAGCAATGCAGAATAGCATCAACTATGCAGGACTACAAGTCTCAGCAATACATCATATTTTTAAGTAGGGATGCACCAGTGCCAGTACTGGGCATTTTCACGTGTACTCTTACTTGTGAAAATACCCGATACTAAGCACAGATACCGGTGTTCTGTCGAGAACGCTGACCTAGCTGAATTTCCCAACGTCAGCATCTGCGCGTGCGCACAGACCAGTATTATCGAGGAAACCGGGATTCATTGACAAAGTATTTAGTTTAAAATCGTTAATTGTGACCGTTAATAATATGCCATCCATCATGTACTGCCATGGACGGCATATTATTAACGGTCACAATTAACGATTACAAACTAATTCTTTGTAAATAAATGGAGGTTTCCTTGTTATTGCGCACGACAGAACACTGGCACAAAATTTTTAAACTGAAGTGGCTGCCTGAGGTCCCATGCTTGCTAGGGACCTCGGCAGCTTTCCTGTTAACCACACGGTGCCTGTTTATAGTGCCTTCCCATGGCGGAGGGGGGTTTGGGGGGGCCTTCATGGTTTCTTGCAGTGGGGCCCTGAAGTTTCTAGTTACGACACTGAATATAGATTTTCTTTTTTTGTTTATTGTGGGTGTGTTTTAAAAAATACAAAATATAAATAAATAAATGCTGTGGAAGGAAATACAATTAATTGGCTTAGTAATGATTTCATGTTTCTCGGTGTGTACATAACTATCATTTTTAAAATAATATTTACTTTTATTTCAAACACCTTTTAGGGCCCATTCACACCAATTGTGGTGCGTTCCAGAGCGGTAGCTGCTGAAACGCACAGCAATTGCACACTAAATTTCCCCCTGTGTTCTGGGGTGGGAGGGGGCATGGCTGTTCATTGAAGTCAATGGCACTGCAGCCACGCCCCCACCGGCACTGCGATCGGATGCATGGCAAAACATTGCCTGCATCCGTTTTGCCATGCGTCCGATTGCACTGCAGACGGAGGTGTGGCTGCGCTGCTATTGACTTCAATGCACCATATGCCCCCTCCTGCCCCAGAACAAAGGGGGACATTTGGTGTTCAATTGCTTTGTACTGCTACAGCTACTGCTCTGGAACGCACCGCAATTGGTGTGAACAGGAACTTAGTATGCATAGTATTCCTGTGGAGCTCTGCTATACACTCACACACTGCACATTACTGTGAGTCTTGTTGCTGTGATGCTTAGTGATATACTCATACACACTGCACATTACTGTCAGTAAACGCACAGCAATTGCACACTAAATTTCCCCCTGTGTTCTGGGGTGGGAGGGGGCATGGCTGTTCATTGAAGTCAATGGCACTGCAGCCACGCCCCCACCGGCACTGCGATCGGATGCATGGCAAAACATTGCCTGCATCCGTTTTGCCATGCGTCCGATTGCACTGCAGACGGAGGTGTGGCTGCGCTGCTATTGACTTCAATGCACCATATGCCCCCTCCTGCCCCAGAACAAAGGGGGACATTTGGTGTTCAATTGCTTTGTACTGCTACAGCTACTGCTCTGGAACGCACCGCAATTGGTGTGAACAGGAACTTAGTATGCATAGTATTCCTGTGGAGCTCTGCTATACACTCACACACTGCACATTACTGTGAGTCTTGTTGCTGTGATGCTTAGTGATATACTCATACACACTGCACATTACTGTCAGGCTAGATCAGAGGTAACCAAACTCCGGCCCTCCAGCTGTGGTGGAACTACAAATCCCATGAGGCATTGCAAGATTCTCACAGCCACAGACATGACTCCCAGAGAGAGATGCATCATGGAATTTGTAGTTTCCCCACAGCTGGAGGGCCGGAGTTTGGTTACCCCTCGGCTAGATTCACACCTGGGCGATCCGTGAACCTGCGGCAATCGTGCACAATGGCACCAATAGTGTGATTGGCAGTGGTGGGCAAAAATGTGACCGTGTGGCCATCTGTTTGGTCACATAATTGCCCACCACTGCTGATCGCACTGGCGGTGCTATTATTTTCTAATGGCACCCCAGTCACGCCAGGCGGATCGCGAGGTTTCCCACCGCAATACTGGCCGTGCAATTAAATACGATCAGGGCTAAAAAAGCTGTGTGTCATGTGTACCTTTTTTGTAGCGATTGTTGTGTGGCTGTAAACCTATTGAAATCAATGGGGCCGCACGGCAATCGCTGTGTGCAATTGTGCACAATCGCGCAGCCCCGGGATTGCCCATATCTGAACCTAGCCTCAGTTTTTGTGATATACTCACAAACACTGCACTTTACTGTAAGTTTTATTGCCTTTTAGGGCCCAAGAAAAGGCTTGCCCAGGGTCCAATCAGTATTAAAGAGGGGCCTGCCCCCAACACATGGGTTAATTCTTGTTTTGGTTAGTACAGCTAGGTACATATAATTACACTATTCCTCACTCCCCTGGCAGCCAGGGTGGTGGGTGGGCTCTCACCCTCCTCATATATAATGCAGGACTGCTGGTCCTGCATTGCACATGAAGACATTAGAGGGCTTGTAGGATAGTGTATAATGTGCAATATGAGAAAGGCCACTAGATGTCCCCATACAGATCCTGTAGATAAAGTAGCTCTGGCCTGAGGAACTCTGTGTTCCAGGAGAGCTAATATATAGGGGGACATGGGGGGGGGAAAGGAGCGAGAAAGAGAGTACAGGAGAGGAGAATCGTATGCAGAATCTCTGGATAGAGACTGATTTTCAAATAGAGGCTGGTCCATGGGAAGGACAGGACCAGGCCTATTACTATGTAGGTGTCATAGCGAGTCTCCAGTTTCCCCTGAAGTGGGAAGCAACAATAGCAGGACTGTCTAAGATGGGACTCCATGGAAAACTAGAAGGGGCGCATGCTGAGAACAATCCTCTAGGGGCCTTTGGCCACCACAAGTCGTGGACTCTGGGCTGCACCTGGGCTTAATCTCTCCCTCTAATGTCTGTCAACAACGAACTGTAAAGCAATGAGCTGTCATCCCACCTGGGGATGGCTGAGAACTTGTATCATATTTTCAACGACCAATCCTAAGTAAAGTTATGAAAAGACTATCCGTGTGGACTGGTTCTTCTACTCCCTACCTCTGAGATGGAGGGGTTCTGCAAAGAGTGTGTTGACGATGGACTGCACCGTGGCTGTAACCACCCTGAGGAGGGTATGTGTGAATACGGGCTATGCCCGACAGAGGGTGCCCTTCATGGTGGCCTTTTTCCCTAAGGGGGAGGAATAGGGTTGCCACCTTTTCTTCATGCAAAGCCCAAACACTCAATCGACGCGCTGACATTTTTTGGGGAGAATGAGTCGTGGATTATTCCTATGTAAAAATTGCTGCCCAGTCATATGTAAATATCACAGTTGAGACTATTTTTAGGCGGGGGCCAGTAGCCCCATCTTAATTTTGGTTGCCCACATCTGTGTCCACCTTGTGTCCAGGTTTCTGCTGTCATGAAACCTGTACACAGCATTCAAAACTCAAACTGTCCGGGTGAATCCTGGACAGGTGGCAACCCTAGGGAGGAAGTGCTGTGGGTCTGCCTAGGCGGCGGATACCATGAGGGCCCTGTGTGCGCAGTATTACAAGTGTTGGAGTTGTTAGCACGAGGCCAGAGCAGAGGCCCTGAGAGAGGGGGTGCCTGGTGTCGCATTACTATACACGGGGTTACACATTGCCATAGCAAAGGAAACACACGCATCACCCCAAAGAACCCCACCTGCAGGCTGCAACCAACTAGACAGCTAGACACTAGACAAGTGAAGTAGCTCCAGGGTACTGGATGCACAACGAAGAAAAAGCCTGAAGTAGCAAGGAAACCCAGTATGACTCTGGGTCGGATTGTAAAGCAGCTGATCCACCTCCCGGGAGTCCTCATAATAAGATCACTGCACACCAGCTCTGCATCTCCAGGTCACTTTGCACTGTTCAGGGGGCATTGCCACTATGAATATTAATGAATGGGGGAGAGAGCTCAGAGAGAGAGTTCAGTTTCCACAGATAAGCTTGTGCATGAGAGAAGCAGTGCATTGTGGGAAATGTAGTTTTCCATGCCCTACATTGTAGTTCCCACTGTGCAGAGCAGCACTGACCATAGTGAATCATGCCTATCTGCCATTATTCTCTCGGCACAGATCTGGTTCATACATGACCATTTTACAAAGCACTAAAGTGCCAAAATCATCTGGGCCCATCACCTCCAGTTAGCTGCAACTGAAGATCTTATTGGATGAGGATGGGGTGGGGTTGTGTCATCAGTACGTAGTAAAAGTACACTTATCCTCTAAGTATATGACTAAGTTCTTCCAAATCTGGTATAGAGTCTTTGTTACTTAACAAATTATACCCATATGCTCTAACTTAAACTTTCGCGCTCCAGCCCTTCTGGCGAAATCTTAAGATGCTGGATCTCTGGCTTAGTAGTCAATAAAGTTAGTTTCTATAGTTTTCATGTTCCACAGACCCACACTGATACTAATGAGCATTCGACACATCTGTGCACTCATGCCCTTAAAACTGACCTTGTACATTACAAATAAGTTGTCTTATTCTATGTTGAAATTAACATTTTAGTTTAGCTCCATGTTCCTTATTTAGGATTAGTCAGTGGCTGCTTCCATAATTGTGTAGTCAATATGATTCATAAGTCCTAATGAACTCTGTAACATTTATTATGGTGGTGATATGTGGCCCTAAAGTATAATTAAGAAGGAAATAATTAACATTAATAAAATAGCCTTATGCATACTTAGCCAAGCTTGAACCTCCGATTATGATGAATTAACTTTAACATTATATTAGTCAAGCACACTACGAAAAACACAAATACTTTATTTGGGAATCAATGATTTAATGATATGTTTATTGTGGAATATTTACTGCATAGTTTGTGCTTTTCAAATCGTCACATAAAATATCTTACACTAATAATTCATAGTTGCAAAAGACATAATATAATGCAGTGCAAAGTGACAGAGCAAACATAGTACAAATAATATTGAAGCTGAACTCCAGAATAAGCAAATATTGTCTAAATATATGAAATCTTGTGTACCTGAATCTTGGTGTTAGACATGAAATAAAAAATTTGTTTCATTTTGTCTTCATTCTGATTTTTTGTTATTTCAGGATTTGGGTCTGAAAGTTTCGGGAATCAATTTTGGCCGAAATCCGAATTTTCGTTAACGGTAGTATGTACGAATTTTCGTTACAGACGAACATTCACTCGTAATGAAAATTCCTACATACTACCACTAGTTAATGCTTAACACAATAAAACTTCATTCAAGAAATACATTTGGATGCGTCCAAAATTTTTATTTTTATTCAGATACTTTTTATTTTTAAATATTTTCCTCCAACAAACATCCCACAAAAAAGAACATCAAAAAAGAAAAAATACATAATAATTCGAACAATACACAAATAATATGACCTTGTTATTGGAAATTCATATTCGCTTTCATTCATTATTTCTGTCATTCGGAAATTCGGATGCATCCGAATGTACGAATGTCATCGATCTGAATAACAAATCTTTCCGAAACGAATCGCACATGTCTACTTTGTGTATCTCTTCCAGATCTGTGCACTAATGCAGTGTAAACTTTACCTCCGTACAGGAGCTACTGTAATAAAGACCGGTCACTGCTGCTCTCTCTCCTTCTACAGGGCGACTGGTTGTATCTGGGAGGAGATTTCCATAGGAAACTGTTGCAATATGAGGCCCTGTGATCTTTAAGTTGAAAACTCTGATTCCACAGGATCTCAATCACCGGTGGGACATTAATGAACATCTTAAATAACCTGTGATTGTCATACAGCACTTTGATGTAAATTATCTCACTGGTACTTTGGGATTTCTACTTGTAGATACGGCATATGAAAACTAAACCAATCTGCTCCATGGAATCAGGGAACACGTTTCCTATATAATGTTTATTAACTGTGCTACAAACAATGTTGTTTTTATGTTTCAATGTAACAAATTTAATTTTCAATATGTTGGGTGTACAACACGACACCTCCGAATCGGGATTGATTGACACGTTTTTCTTTTTTTTTTTCATTTTATGGGGTGAAAAGAGTGCTTCCTAATCCTAGGAGAGGAGATTTGCATAGGAAACTGCTGCAACATGAGGCCCTACTATAAACATTAGTTTATATCCTCAACAACTTATGATTGTCATATAGCACCTTGATGTTAGTGATCTCACTGCTACTATGAGATTTACAACATAATGTTTGGATTTGATTATTGTAACGAGCCCCTGCTCGCTCGGTTCCACTCTCCCGGCACTCCTCTGCTGCTATTGGATCAGATGTCAGACCGCAACAGCTGATTCTTCGATCGTCCGATAATCTGGGATTCGAACTACAACTATGTGCCGTTCGAATCCAGTTGTGATAGCTCAGAACAAACACCAGGCAGGCTGTATGTAAGTTCCAACAGGGATCTGCTTTATTGAAGACCAGCTCAGTATTTATACAGTTCAAGAAGTCTAAACACATAACGCAATCAAACATGAACAGCATGCAAACAGACATCCACGATGCCTTAATGAATGAATAGGGAGGGAGGAGACACATGTGATGGGATTATCTCCTTAGTGTATCATAGGGTGATCTACTCATCTACACCCGGAGTCAGCTATTCCTAGAATCAGCTATCCTAATACCATCATCAACACAATACAACAAAGGGACCAATAAACTGTAACAGTTCAATGTCCAGAATTATCCCCCTTCAGTGCTGCTGGAGTCACAGTATGTACCTATAATACACACAGGGTCATCCAAATGTAATGCCAGGGAACATGTACAGTACATCCCTCCACACATAAACCTGGTAGAATGGTTCATTGTAACCCCAAGAGGTTCGAGGGGGGTCTCCATAGTTCTGGGTCCATAGTCAGTAGGAAGGAGGCTAGCCCCCAGGCTCCTCCAACAGCACCAGTGACGGTTCAGTCCGTCACAATTATAATTAACCATAGATTTGAAGGGTGCTTTCTTTTTTTTTTTGTTTAACGTGAATACATGGGTTTTTTATTAGATACAGGTACTCCTAAGTCTTCTCCCCTCCCTGTCTTGTGTGTTATTTTAGTAAGGGTGGAATTCATTCACAACTAGCTAGGACTAAAAGCCAGCCATACAGCTATAGATTATCTCCAGATTTCTATGGTCAGATGGAATATGGCGCTCGTGCACAACAAATTTCTTGCCCAAAACTCGTACTTCTAAGGAAAACGGAAGTCATGCGGTCCCACAACTCGATAGGTTTTTACTATTAACATAACACCGGCGGCGGCCATTTCGGCATAGACAAAGACACCCTCAACACGGCTGTATAGAGAAAAATTATTTTTTTCTCCTCATGCGAGGATGACGTCGGCGGCGCTGAGAGGCTGAGCTGAGGAGCGTTGCGTCACTGCGGTGGGCGGAGCTACAGGAGGAGTCCTCTAGGGCAGTCGCCAGCCAACTACATTAGACCCCACCTAGAGCTCCGACCACAGCAGTGATGCAACGCTCCTCCAGCCTGCCCAGAGGACCCCAACCCCAGCCACCACGGAAGGTAAAAAAAAAAAAACAACAGCACACTAGGCATCGGGGCATTTTGATAAGTACAAGTACTTGTCAAAATGCCCTGTATCGAGCCCGATTCCGATGCTAGCATCGGTATCGAGGAAATCCTGAATTATATATATACACACACACACACACACTTTATGCAGCTAGAAATCTATACTGTCACACAGAATTTAAACTTAAAGGGAAACTATGGGGTTAGGGCTTTTCCCCATAGTTCTCCTTAGAGTAACGGGAGGACGCTAGTATACTGAGACGGCGCAGCAGAAGCGGATCCCGACAATTATGTTTGGATCCGCCCAGCTGCGTGAGTGACAGCTGGCTCTGCCTATCTAGAGGCAGAGCCAGCTGTACCCGCCCCCTCCCCCGTCCGTTCCGCCAGTCAGCGCTGGAGGATCGGAGTGGGGAATCCAGCCACTCCCATGTCACGGCAGGGAGCCGTGACAGGATTGAGAAGTGAGCGAACGCCGGTATGTGTTCGCTCACTTCCCGATCTACTAAGCCGACCTGTGACAATTTAATTGTCACAGGTCGGCTAGAACTATGAGGATGAGTCAAAAGCACTCACCTCATAGTTCTCCTTTAAGCTTAAGATGTGAAGTTTTGCAAACTGTTTTGCGCGTCTTCAGGGGCGTTTCTGCCGAGAGGCCTGGAGCGGCAGACTCGCTGAGGGCGGCACCGCGAGGGTTACTGACCAGGATGCGATGACGCGGACGTCGGCCTGGAGTGGACGTGGTGTGCAGACGGCGGGCGGCGTTGTTTTACACTGCTGCCAGTCTTTTATATTTTAACAAAAAAATGGGTAATAATGAATGTTTTATAATTTAATACGGGGAAAGTTTTTTATTTTACATTTTCAGTAATTTTTCCTTACTATAGTAAAAAATAAAAACCTCAGTGGTGATTAAATACCACCAAAAGAAAGCTTGATCCGTCCCCCAAAAATGGTATAAAATTTATTTCAGTACAGCGTTGCATGACGGAATAAATGTCAGTCAAATTACTGCAGAGCTGAATACTGAAAAATGGCCTGGTCAGGAAGGGGGGTGTAACACCACGGACTTCCAGTGGTTAATTTAGTTCAATCAGATCTTCTCTTTCCAATGGTTTGTTATAATCAAGTGTTATGATCCTTTTGAAATAAAAATAATGAAGTCTTACAAAGTGAATTCAATATAATTACAGAAATATGCAGCGATTTGCTCACTTCCCGATCGTCTCCCTGCATAGTTCCCCTTTAAGTGCTCGTTTTAGTCTAGGGTTTAAATTAAAAAAATGTATTCACATGAACCTCGCTGGTTGCTAGACTGCTCCCTTCAACCTGTCTATGGTCCAGCGAGTCCCTCAGCGTTAGACCGGGGGGGGGGGGGAGAGAGGCAGCAGGGACCAGTCTTAGAGACAGACGGTTGTGAGGATTCGGGGACTATAACTTTGTTATTTTTGTCCCTAGATGAAAATGAGCACTTAACCCTTGCAGTGCAGGGGTAACTCCACTGCAAGGGTTAAGAATATGTATGCCTGAGTTCTTCTTTAAGCAAATTTGCCCCTAAACGTTGGCCATATATAGGTAGAATTTTGCTGGAACTTGAAATAGTTTGTATTCGATCGTGCCATCATTGAGTCAACTAGTTTTGTTCGAAAGCCCTTAAAATATTCATTCAGACCGGCTACTTGAATGGAATTCCAGAGGTAATAAACGGGTCTCTTTTGTGCCTAGCACATGCACATTACAAATTTCCCTGAACGAAAATCACATTCGCGGTTAGAATTTCCTTCATTCATATAATACATTTTAAAAATGTTCCATCCCGCTCCTTTGATTTTCCTCATGACTATAGTAGGAAATGAATGTAGAAAATCTGGGGCACGCTATTCAGCAAACAGAGACCAGAACTTTTGTGGTCGAGCTGGGGATTACCCCTTCTCAAAATACTTGGCTCCCAAACAGCTGCAATAAAAAAACAGAGTACCCAGAGAAAACCCACGCAATTGTGTCCTGGCAAATATTCAAACCAGGGACCCTGCTTGAAGTCACCAGTGCTAACCACTAAGCCACTGTGCTGCCCATCATGCTGTAGAGACAGTGCAAAGATGCAGATTTGGAATCCCTGTCCTGTTTCTGGATAATGGGACTAGGGTAGTAGAAAGACAGAAAGTTGAGGTTAAAACTAGACATGTGCATTCAGATTCGGACGAACCTGCAAATCAACAAAATTTGGTTGATTCGGCAGTTTGTCCGAATCCGAAATAATGCAATAATGCCCAAATATACTAAATTGATATTCGGGCATATACAAATTCGTTGTCAGATTGCACAATAGCCATATTGGCCGTCGCCGCGTTCTGCACATGCCCAGGGCCATCTTGGAGGTGGGGTGCATAACGTCACATGACGCCACCCGTATGCAGTGTTGGGTGACATTCCTTGCAGAACGAGCGGCGGCTACATCGGTTGCCAGCGTGTTCTGCGCATGCGCATCGCCATTTTGGAATATATCTTGGTATACACCAAGATAGCGGCGACAACATATTCGGCTGCCGCCATCTTGGTGTATACCAAGATATACTCCAAAATGGCGTCACACATGCGCAGAATGCGTTGGCGGCTGATACGGCCGCCGCTCGTTCTGCAGTTTCTTTGTGTGGTTTCAGATTCGGAGTAGGGTTGTCACCCATCTGGGATTCACCCGGACAGTCCGCTCTGGGCACACCTCCCACCCGTGCACATTTTTCAAACCGGACCTGTGACTCCCTAAGAGAGCCGCATACCGCTGGGCGCCAGTGTTGTAACGACCGCACTTATCTTTGTCTGTCTCCTCCTCCTGTGGCATGATCTCCTCCCCGATACCCCCCACATAGTTCCGGCTCTGACATCACATGCAGCATGTACCGAGGACATAGAGACGGAGGCGGAAAACGCAGGCACCGGTACGTTTTACATCTCATGAACGCAGGGGACTGGGAGAAGCAGTGGGGACTGGGAAGAATTTGTATTACATTTACATTGTATATCACTGAACAGTGTTCAGTAACATGCAGTGTAAATGCAATACACATGTTACCAATATATCCATGTACTGTACTACCTGATAAATCATACAATAAGATTTAAAGTCTTATTGTATGATTTATTAAGTGGTACAGAACAAATGTGCCATTATATACATATATACTGTATATATATATACACTAATTATTTTTTATATATATTTCAGATTTTAGTACTTTATTTTATTTAGATTTTTTTTAGTATATCTGCAGCTCTCACTAGCTGATTTAGCCCACCTAAGGGTGCGCCCACCCCACCTGAGATGAATAATACGAAATCACCTGCACTCCATACAGCGTACAGACCTTGGATGAAAGGTTGGTGCTTGAAGTGACAACACGGGTGGCGCCGTGTCAGATACAGTCTATAATAGAAGTCACCAGCACTCGATGATATGTGCAGAAGTAAAGCACTTTTTATTAAATCGTCACATGCGTCAAATAGTCAACGCTTCGGGGCCACGCAGGGTCCCTTCTTCTGGGCAAGCACTATTTTGTTCGGACCAGACCGGACTGCAGGCATAATGTGCCATGCGTTCCCGTGCGGCCGATCGCATTGTGGCCGGAGGGCATGGCTACGGTGCCATTCACTTCAATGGACCGCCACACCACCTCCTGCCCCACAACATAGAGAGCCGGCTGCAATTCGATGCAGTGCGTTCTGGCCAGAATCGGCCCAGAACGCACTGCATCTGGAGTCCTTAAGTGTTTCATAATTCCAGCTTACTCACCGAGATCACTACAATATTTATATAGCATGACTGTCACTGCAATGTATACACCATTTATAGAGGATCTAGAAAATCCTTTCTCCAGGAAAATGAAGGTGGGACACAATATAAGGAGCTGACACTTCACGATTGGGGAGTAACTGCTGAAAGTCCCTCAGATGAGCGTAGACATAGTGCATGCCCAGTAATGGATTCTATTTTCCAAGCCCCTTCATCAGCCCAGTACAGTTTATAGTTAAAAACATGAGAAGACTTTCCCTCATGCCGGCAAAAAATTGTGAATCCTGATCATGCAGATAATATGGCTTCAACACTTTTTTCCAACAAATAATGTCACCAGAATAATAAAGCCCCAAAATGGTATAGGGTATGACGAAAATGGAAATAATAAAAACCAATATAGAGCATTTTGGGGGAACAGGGCGGATAAAGAAGAAGGAACAAGGACACCTTTAAAAACAGCACAGTGTTTCAAATATTCAAGCTATGGCAGCACTTAGGGCATGCTAAAGTGACCTGTTAAGAAATTTTATCACATGTGATTATACTGCTTGGGAGGCTGCTTTAGCATGCTTTAAATTCTATGGTATCTCAATAAATTAGGCCCAAGAAAACAGAAGTAGGGGTGGAAAAGAAAAGGGAAAAGGGGCAGAGGGCAGGTGAGAAGGATAATGTTAAAAAGACCTTAAGTCTAACAGAAAGGTAAAGTGTGGCTTTAAATATGAAGGCACCAAAATCTCTGCATATAATCAGTTAACTGTTTTATCTCCCTATCCACAGTGCAGGAAAACCCATTCTACAGTACAGCACATGACACCCTAAAATGTTGTATCCACATCCTCAACTACATCATGCTGACTGATGTTACATGTGGTTCAACTCTGAAATATCAAATATAAAAGTGATAATTTCTTTTACTCGCTCCACCTGTTCCTAAGAGGGTTATTCACAAAGCTGCCGAAGATCTGAAGGACTGACAGCTCTACAACCATGCTCCAACTTTACAGCTTGCAGCCCTGGGAGTTGAACCTAAGGTCTGGCTCTGACTCCACAGACTTTGTAGAAACCAAACTTTTCTATGACCATCTCATTCTTTTCAATACTTTCCCGGCCAGCTTGGCATAGACAAAAGATGGCAACCTTTGCCCTTCCCTGCGAGCAGGCTAGGATTCACCCTACACACCTGGACCTATGACTCTATAGCCACACTTGCACTTTCCAGCTTGATCAAGAGAAAAAGTCTAGGAAGCCATGCAGGGGAGCCCCAGACATGACTCCTTCTCCAAGGCCTTCTGGCCTGGTCAAAAGCTAGCCACCTTAGCTCTCACCTGCAACCATGTCAAGGATTCAGTCTCCATGCCTGGATGGCCACATTGATGGGGGTTAATTGGTGAGGGGGACAGACGATTCTGCACCCCCCCCACCCCATACAACCGCAAAAGCAGGCCTTTTTCGAATGCCAGCCTGCGTGGCCTTTCATTAAAATAAACATTAAAAGAAAAAAAAGTGTGAGTCCCCAATTGTTGTTCATTTCGGATGCGTTAGACACATTTTCTTAGCAGCAAAGTGACATTAGAGAACACAAAAAAGGACATTTTTCTGTTTAACGTTTGACAGTCACAAAAACAATAATAAAAAAAAAGCGTGGGAACCCTTTAGGTCTGGTAGGAATTTTAGGGGGACCCCAACACCCAAAAAAAATGTGTGGGGTCCCCCATAAAATCCCTTACCAGACCCTTGACGTGAACAGCAGCCTGGCAGAGCAGGAAAGGGGGGGTTCCCATCAGAGTGCACCCTTGAGTTAGATGTCCCCATCAGAGTGCACCCTTAAGTTAGGTGTCCCCCATCAGAGTCCCCCCTTACATTAGGTGTTCCCATCAGAGTGCCCTTTTACACTGTCCCTAGAGTGCCCGTTAAAATGCTGCTGTCAATAGGTGGGGGGGCATGGCTAGCCGGCGATGTGAGAGGACGTGCAGTGAGTGAGCTCCGCATCTGACCAGCTACCTATCTACAATTAGCAGCCATTCCAGATTGTTACCATTCGTAAGAGCAAAACTAAAAAGAACTCTAAAGGACCCTCATCCTCCTACCGCAAGTCCCAGGCGTCTACCTCTATCAGAGGATAATTTGATCGGCTGGACCGGCCGGAACTGCACCCACGAGGCAAGATGTCGCTGAAGGAGAAGGGCGTGAGCACCATGCTGTCCTTCTCCCAGTCAACCCGGGAGTTGGTCGGGGGTGATTCCCTTGCAGGCTCGCCCTCCCCCTCATCCTGCTCGCAACTCTCGCCGGTATGGCTGAGGAAGGAAACTGGTCCGGCGCATCTGGTAGGTGACTGGCAGGAGGGGGCAGACGATATGGCGTGGACGCAACAGGCCGCACAGCGGGCAGGCCTCAATCGGGAGTCACACGCCCTGATCCATTCCCAGCCACCTGACGCCACTCAAGGAGGGGTGAACCCCGACCCCAGCGGGCCGAATAAGGGCCTGTTTTCGCCCAGGCCATGGGATCCCCTGTCGGGAGAATTAAGTAGGCCGCAGAGGCCCAAACAGGCCGGGGATGTGAGCGAACCCCCCCACACGAAAGCTCAACAGTCTGCTCAGGCCCTGAATGGGGGAGAGGTGGAGGATGGTGACCGGGCTCAAGACAGATCCCACACAAACGCAAGCCTGCTGGTGAGACTGACCAGCTCTCATCTTCAGGACCTGATGATGAGGATGATGCCTCCTGGAGGGAGTGTATGAGGCATATACCTACTAAACGAGACTTTAAATTGCTAATTCAAGCTGTCAGAGACACATGTAAGTCTGAAATTCAAGTGCTACATCAGGACTTTCAGCATCTGACGCAAAGGGTGGAAGACATAGATGGGGAAGTGCAAACGACTAAGCATGAAGTGTAAACGGCTAAGCATGAAGTGTACCGCCTGCAGTCTCAATTCGTAGCCCAGGCTGCTACCATTTGTGAGTTGCAACGCCATGTTGAGGACCTTGACAATCGTGGGCGACGAAATAATATACGCATTAAAGGTTTACCGGAGGTCACGGAGTCTGAGGACCTACCAGCAGTACTACAAATGCTTTTCAATAATATTCTGGGAGCTCCAGCTGCAAACAAAATAGAAATTGATCGTGCTCACAGGGCCCTCCACCCGAGAGGATCTATTTCCAACCCTTGGGATGTGATTTGTAGAATTCATTATTTTCAAGTAAAGGAGGAGATCCTGCAAAAGGCCCGGAACATGAGATCCCTGGAGCTAGATTGAGCCCCGATACAGATCTACCCGGACCTTTCGTGGGTCACACTGCAACAACAAAGATGTCTCCAGCCTCTACTGACCTTACTGAGGGATAATGACATTCCATATCGCTGGGGGTTCCCCTTTAGCCTCAACGCAAGAAGGGATGGAAAAAGTGCCATTCTTAGAGTACCGGAAGACCTGTCTGCTTTCAGTTCAGACCTCCGCATCAATTGCCCTATCCTTACTGGATGGGACCCTCTGCCTAAACAGGGTCCTGAACCATCTACCTGGCACGGCGTCACACCAAGGAAGAAATCGATGAGACTGATTCATCCCTCGAAGAAGAGATATTCTTTTTATTCGCCTGTTCATAAAACTCATACTAGACTGGACTATTTCCTTGTGAATACTCCGGTCATGAGAAATTTGAATCAGGAAGGGGGTGAAACACTATGGCCTTTAAGTGGTTAAAGAACGAGGTGACCAGGGATGAGTTGGTGCAAGAGATCCGATCTTACTTTGTTACTAATGTAGGTTCGGTTTCATCTGCTTTTATCTTATGGGAGGCCCACAAGGCCACTATAAGGGGCAACTGTATAGCACTATCCTCCAAGATTAAGAGAGACCGCCTGCATAGGTTGCAGCAATTGAAAACGGACATTGTGGAACGGGAACGTATACTGGCCGCTAGACCAACTAAACATATCATACGCTCTCTAGTAAATCTTAGGACACAACTACGCCACCTGTTAATTCACAAAACTGAAATGTCAATGCTGTATCTGAAACAGAGGTATTATAAAAAGGGAAACAAAGCGCACTCTATTCTTGCCCGTAAACTAAAGACTGACATAGCTAATAGGAGGGTAACGGCGGTAAGGGACGAGGGAGGGCTCCTCCAGCATCACCCTAGCAAAATAGCAGACTGACTCAACCTGTGTTGAGTCACTTCAGTCATGAGGCGAGGAGAACTTCCTTAATTCTGTTTTCCGTGTATTGTCTGCTCAGGAAGCCTGTAACTTTGTAGTTTAAGCTGATCTTGCAGTTTTGAAAACTTGGTTTAACTCGAGAAAACACACACATTAGTATTGTACAAGATTAAACATATTAAATGATTCATTTAGGCAAATATTAATTCCACATTCCACATTAAAATGTTTACAGCATCAACATTTATATTCTCCCTGACGGGTTTTCGTATAAATTTATCAAAATAAGGGACTATGTGTCATATGGATGTATTTACCTCATCATATGGTTCAGTTTGTGGGATTAACTGATACATAGCATCAGCAGTAGCCTTGTCAACTGCCCGGGATACCACTCCCTTCATACATGGTACAATGCAACAGCCCAGACAAACCAGTACTGATAGGATCCCTACAATGGCTATTAAGAACGAGGTTATGTGTGCTGCCCAGCGCCCAAACATACCTTCCATTCAGGAGGTCCACGGATTACTGATCCCACTGTTTTCTGCTAACTCCAATGATAGCATCTCTAAGCCCTTCAACGCTCGAGAGACGCTGCCATCAAGTGCAGTGTTGTTGGGGATATACGTGCAACATGAGGTTCCGAACATGGCGCAGGCTCCACCTTTCTCTGCTAAAAGCATATCCAAAGCCATTCTATTCTGCCATGCTTACCAGTGACTTGGCGTCTAGCTGTTCAGCGAGACCCTTAACTGCGTCCCTCGTGTAGTTGACAAATCGCTGCTGATTATAATATATATAGTTAATCCAGTCTATATTTTTGTTAATTGAAATCATAGAGATTAATGACTCAAACCCTGCAGAAATTTGATTTCTTGCTTTAAATTCATCTGGCACTCCCCGTGGTACACCAATAGCATCAATATACACTTGGTTATCAAAACTTCCTTGAGGGCTTGACCTTTTGTGTCTATATTTTATTTTTTTAGATCTAATTGTAATCAGATTTCCCGGGTCACCTGGTATTATTAGAAAGGGTTGTATAAGCCGTACCAGTGCACATTCTCCAGACCATGTATTAGGTAATATTGGTCGTAACTTATTATCCCCACACATCCACCAGGTATCTGCCAATGGAACAGAATGGTTAGTGAATAAAATACTGGGGAATGGTGTGTCGTTGTTTACCTGGTGTGTAATAATGCAGTATTTGAACTGCAGGCCCATCTTTTGAGTATTATTGAAGCATGTGTAATTACCTTTATACACCGTGATACCTGTAGGTTTCGATTTCATATTAGTTCTGGGAAATAACGTCTGTTCATGGCTGCATCCCTTGTTCAATCCTTTCATCATTGATAGAATACATGTTAGATTCACTTCCGATGGGATAGGTACTGTGGCAAGGACTGGTCTGGCTCCTGCACATACTCTACAATCAGTTGTATTAGCTTGTCTGGTGTTATAATTAACCCATTGTAACCATTCGTTCTTATCTGTATAACCCGTTTCAATGGCCCAGAGATCCTCGGTGGTTAGTTCATGGCCTTGTATGGTGTTCTCAGTACTGGGTGTGACAGTGATGTTCATGACATCACTATTATTACCAATAGGTGGCGTTATTTTTATATAGAACATAGCCCAAGGGTCCTCCCCATTGACAGTTATTCCCATTTTATATGTGTGTGTGTGTGTGTGTGTGTGTCTGTTTGGGATTTTTTAAGGTTACCACAATCTGTCCTGTTTTGGTTTTTGAAAATGTCATTGACTTGTATCGTTCTATATCATCAGGTGGGATTGCCGCACTGGACGTCTTCCACCCCTGTGGATCCGTAGTCCACCATACATTTGACCAGTGTGCAAAATACTGATCATTATCCACTGCATATACGTGATTGTCTTCATAACTTGTGCGGCCTGTAACGAAAACTCTAGAAATAGGAAAAACTAATGAAATCGTGCAATTACATTCCGATGTAGTAAATGTAGTGAGGGGGGGTTTCTACTCTATCCTACACCTCTAGATGTAGGTGATCTCTTATCTCTATATAGGGAATATGGTGTTTAGTATACTTCGCCCTTTCCATGTTGTGTATTGTAAATATCAAATATAGCCTTTCCTAGGAATACCAATGTTACCGTCAGTAATATCACAATTAGTGTTCGTCCTAATTGGGTTTTAAAGAATCCTGGTTTGAGTATAGCCCATCTGTCCCTGTCTAAATTTGCCATCCCTATGAACCTTTATCCAAGGGTTGATTTGTTCACCGGTTTGAGACGAGTGCTCCTATTGAGTTCCACTCCCCTTTGTAGCCGGACTTTCAACTGGTTGGGGTTCAGTGGATGTTCCCTGTTCTTGCCCTTTGCTTATGGTGGCTATCTTACAATGTGTAATATGTACCCATGATTTATTTTCCTTAACTCATATAGCTGTGGGGGTGGATATTAGAACTTGATACAGGCCCTCCCATCTAGGGGCACACCATGTCTTTTCGCTTAATTACCTTTATCCATACCCAATCTCCTGGCTTGAAGACATGGTCTGTCTCTCTGGTTATATCTGGGGGTCTCTGATACTTTGCTCTGGTCTCTAGTGCTGCTTGTAGGTATTCTGCAAATTCCTACTCCTCCGGAGCTTTGTCTTTTCTGGGATCCCGAACCGTGGTATAATTTCCCTGGCTAGACACTTTGCTACTGTAATACTGTCAGCCTTGGTTGTGGGGAAAGCTTCTACCCATTTAGAGAACATATCCACAATAACCAAACAGTATTTCTTACCTTCCGCTGGTGTTAATTCGATAAAGTCCATACAAATATTCTGGAAAGGGTATCTCGGTTGTGGGAATGTACCCTTGGGGACATTTAGGGACTTACCAGGGTTGATAGCAGCACAAGTAGAACATTGTATACAAAAATGTTTAAAGTAAGTTTGTATCCCCGGTGCTTCAAACCTGCTCAGAATGGTCTGGACCATCCCTCCTTTTGACACATGTGTAATACCATGGGGGTGATTTACTAACCTAAACACACGCACGCACCAGGTGCGTGTGATTTTTACACAGCAAAGCGTATTTATCAACCAAAAAGTCTCTATAAGCATGTTTCCACTAACGCCATATATGGAAAAATCATGCACATGATGCATATATAATGCTGCTTCACAGTTTAGACAAAAATGGTTAGCTCATGCATTTACATTCCTGCATTCATCAACGCAAGCAACACAATGTAGAGCTAATTTACACAACATCACCTTGCAATTCAGGGCAGGGCTTTGCACAACACACCTGCTGGGTGTGTACACACTACAAAGGTGTTTAGATTCCACCCATAGATCATGCCGGGAGGGAACACACTACAGAGGTGTATACATGTTCGTGGTGTGTTTATAAGGTTAGTAAATCAACCCCCATGTGTCACTAAAGCTGCTAATCTGTAGAGTGACCTTGGAAGCACTGGTTTATCACCTTGCCATATCCCTTCATTGTCCTGCGTGTACCCTTTGCGGACCCACTGTTGTTGCTCAGTGTGAGGGGCATTACCTTGCATTTCTTTCAAAATGTCATGTGTTATAGCTAATGCCTCTTTTAGGCATATAGTTTGTGGTCTGCCTTGGGCAGCCTGTTTGGCGGCTTCATCTGCCTTCCTGTTTCCTATAGAAACCTCATCCTGTCCAGTAGTGTGTGCTGCATATTTACAGATTGTCAGCTCTACAGGCAGAAGTATACTTTGTAGTGAATCAATTAGTAACTGTTTGTTTGTGTTTGACTGGTTTGCCTGTATCTGTTACCATCCCCCTTCTTTTCCATTGTGCAGCAAAAGTATGTGTCGTGGAGAAGGCATACTGACTATCTGTGTATATTGTTACCTTCTTGCCTGTACCTGATATACATGCTCGTGTCAGGGCTCTTAGTTCTGCCGTTGGTGTGGATAAAGGTTTGTGTGAACCGACCTGTTGGGGTTTAGGCCCCCCACCCCCCTGTGCGTGGTATTTGGCACATGTGGTGCATGTCATACAAAAAAAGTTTTTTTAGTAGTGTACAAAGCCATATACTGTGAACACTCTTTCATTTATCTGTACCATCCCTCCTCTTGAGACATGGCTTTGCCCATGGCTCAATAATACTGTATACCTATACAATGATTTGGGGAGGATCGGCTTACTCTCAATGCTGATGTATGTGCCCTGTTCTTGTGTGCCCCCCTCTTGTGCCAGCTATGTTTTCTCATGTGCTGGTGCTTGCTGTTGCATGTCTTGTAACCTCTCTTTAGTTAGAATGAGTGAAGTGTCTCATCTTGACACAAACAGTCATTACAATCTGTGACAGGAAGGGA